>NC_042969.1:31184653-31397153 GCF_901001165.1 Salmo trutta | reverse complement strand
TAGACAGAGAGACATATAGACAGATATATATAGAGACAGAGAGACATAGAGACATAGACAGAGAGACATATAGACAGAGACACATAGAGACATATAGACAGATATATATAGAGACAGAGAGACATATAGACAGAGACACATAGAGACATATAGACAGATATATATAGAGACAGAGAGACATATAGACAGAGATACATATAGACAGAGAGACATATAGACAGATATATATAGAGACAGAGAGACATATAGACAGAGAGACATATAGACAGAGAGACAAAGAGACAGAGAGACATATAGACAGATATACATAGAGACAGAGAGACATATAGACAGAGAGACATATAGACAGAGAGACATATTGACAGAGAGACATAGAGACAGATATACATTGAGACAGAGACATATAGACAGAGAGACATATAGACAGAGAGACATAGAGACAGAGAGACAGAGACATACATACATAGATATACATAGAGACAGAAAGACATATAGACAGAGAGACATATAGACAGAGATACATATAGACAGAGATACATAGAGACAGCAAGACATAGAGACATAGATATACATATAGACAGAGAGACATATAGACAGAAACACATATAGACAGATATACATAGAGACAGCAAGACATAGAGACATAGATATACATATAGACAGAGAGACATATAGACAGAAACACATATAGACAGATATACATAGAGACAGAGAGACATATAGACAGAGATACATATAGACAGAGATACATAGAGACAGCAAGACATAGAGACATAGATACATTGATATACCTAGAGACAAAGAGACATATAGACATACAGTGGGGGGAAAAAGTATTTGATCCCCTGCTGATTTTGTACGTTGCCCACTTACAAAGAAATTATCAGTCTATAATTTTAATGGTAGGTTTATTTGAACAGTGAGAGACTAACAACAAAAAAATCCAGAAAAACGCATGTCAAAAATGTTAGAAAATGATTTCCATTTTAATGAGGGAAATAAATATTTGACCCCTCTGCAAAACATGACTTAGTACTTGGTGACAAAACCCTTGTTGGCAATCACAGAGGTCAGACGTTTCTTGTAGTTGGCCATGGTTTGCACACATCTCAGGAGGGATTTTGTCCCACTCCTCTTTGCAGATCTTCTCCAAGTCATTAAGGTTTCGAGGCTGACGTTTGGCAATTCTAACCTTCAGCTCCCTCCACAGATTTTCTATGGGATTAAGGTCTGGAGACTGGCTAGGCCACTCCAGGACCTTAATGTGCTTCTTCTTGAGCTGCTCCTTTGTTGCCTTGGCCGTGTGTTTTGGGTCATTGTCATGCTGGAATACCCATCCACGACCCATTTTCAATGCCCAGGCTGAGGGAAGGAGGTTCTCACGCAAGATTTGACAGTACATGGCCCCGTCAAATGATGCGGTGAAGTTGTCCTGTCCCCTTAGCAGAAAAACACCCCCAAAGCATAATGTTTCCACCACCATGTTTGATGGTGGAGATGGTGTTCTTGGGGTCATAGGCAGCATTCCTCCTCCTCCAAACACGGCGAGTTGAGTTGATGCCAAAGAGCTCAATTTTGTTCTCATTTGACCACAACACTTTCATCGGTTGTCCTCTGAATCATTCAGATGTTCATTGGCAAACTTCAGACGGGCATGTATATGTATTCTTGAGCAGGGGGACCATGCGGGCGCTGCAGGATTTCAGTCCTTCACGGTGTAGTGTGTTACCAATTGTTTTCTTGGTGACAATGGTCCCAGCTGCCTTGAGATCATTGACAAGATCCTCCCGTGTAGTTCTGGGCTGATTCCTCACCGTTCTCATGATCATTGCAACCCCACGAGGTGAGATCTTGCATGGAGCCCCAGGCCGAGGGATATTGACAGTTATTTTGTGTTTCTTCCATTTGCGAATAATCGCACCCAATGTTGTCACCTTCTCACCAAGCTGCTTGGCGATGGTCTTGTAGCCCATTCCAGCCTTGTGTAGGTCTACAATCTTGTCCCTGACATCCTTGGAGAGCTCTTTGGTCTTGGCCATGGTGGAGAGTTTGGAATCTGATTGATTGATTGCTTCTGTGGACATGTGTCTTTTTTACAGGTAACAAGCTGCAGTTAGGATCACTCCCTTTAAGAGTGTGCTCCTAATCTCAGCTCGTTACCTGTATAAAAGACACCTGGGAGCCAGAAATCTTTCTGATTGAGAGGGGGTCAAATACTTATTAAAATGCAAATCAATTTATTACATTTCTGACATGTGTTTTTCTGGATATCTTTGTTGTTATTCTGTCTCTCACTGTTCAAATAAACCTACCATTAAAATTATAGACTTATCCTTTCTTTATCAGTGGGCAAACATTCAAAATCAGCAGGGGATCAAATACTTGTTTCCCCCACTGTATATACATAGAGACAGAGAAACATATAGACAGAGATACATAGGGACAGAGAAACATATAGACAGAGAGACATATAGACAGAGATACATAGAGACAGAGAGACATATAGACAGAGATACATTGAGACAGAGAGACATATAGACAGATATACATAGAGACAGAGAGACATGTAGACAGAGAGACATATAGACAGATATACATAGAAACAGAGAGACATAGAGACAGAGAGACAGAGAGACAGAGATACATAGAGACAGAGAGACAGATATGCATAGAGACAGAGAGACATATAGACAGAGACACATAGAGACAGAGAGACATATAGACAGAGAGAGATATAGACAGATATACATAGAGATAGAGAGACATATAGACAGAGAGACAGAGAGACATATAGACAGAGATACATGGAGACAGAGAGACATATAGACAGAGATACATAGAGACAGATATACATAGAGACAGATATACATAGAGACAGAGAGCCATAGAGACAGATATACATATAGACAGAGAGACATATAGACAGAGAGCCATATTGACAGAGAGACATAGAGACATATATACATTGAGACAGAGACATATAGACAGAGGGACATATAGACAGAGAGACATAGAGACAGAGAGATATATAGACATACAGACAGAGATACATATAGACAGAGAGAAATAGAGACAGAGAGACAGAGAGATAGATACATAGATATACATAGAGACAGAGAGACATATAGACAGAGAGACATAAAGTCAGAGATACATATAGACAGAGATGCATAGAGACAGCAAGACATAGAGACATAGATATACATAGAGACAGAGAGACATATAGACAGAGACACATAGAGACATGTAGACAGATATACATAGAGACAGAGAGACATATAGACAGAGATACATAGAGACAGAGAGACATATAAACAGATATTCATAGAGACAGATATACATAGAGACAGAGAGACATGTAGACAGAGAGACATACATAGAGACAGAGAGGCATAGAGACAGAGATTTATAGAGACAGAGAGACATATAGACAGATATGCATAGAGACAGAGAAACATATAGACAGAGATACATAGGGACAGAGAAACATATAGACAGAGAGACATATAGACAGAGATACATAGAGACAGAGAGACATATAGACAGAGATACATTGAGACAGAGAGACATATAGACAGATATACATAGAGACAGAGAGACATGTAGACAGAGAGACATATAGACAGATATACATAGAAACAGAGAGACATAGAGACAGAGAGACAGAGAGACAGAGATACATAGAGACAGAGAGACAGATATGCATAGAGACAGAGAGACATATAGACAGAGACACATAGAGACAGAGAGACATATAGACAGAGAGAGATATAGACAGATATACATAGAGATAGAGAGACATATAGACAGAGAGACAGAGAGACATATAGACAGAGATACATGGAGACAGAGAGACATATAGACAGAGATACATAGAGACAGATATACATAGAGACAGATATACATAGAGACAGAGAGCCATAGAGACAGATATACATATAGACAGAGAGACATATAGACAGAGAGCCATATTGACAGAGAGACATAGAGACATATATACATTGAGACAGAGACATATAGACAGAGGGACATATAGACAGAGAGACATAGAGACAGAGAGATATATAGACATACAGACAGAGATACATATAGACAGAGAGAAATAGAGACAGAGAGACAGAGAGATAGATACATAGATATACATAGAGACAGAGAGACATATAGACAGAGAGACATAAAGTCAGAGATACATATAGACAGAGATGCATAGAGACAGCAAGACATAGAGACATAGATATACATAGAGACAGAGAGACATATAGACAGAGACACATAGAGACATGTAGACAGATATACATAGAGACAGAGAGACATATAGACAGAGATACATAGAGACAGAGAGACATATAAACAGATATTCATAGAGACAGATATACATAGAGACAGAGAGACATGTAGACAGAGAGACATACATAGAGACAGAGAGGCATAGAGACAGAGATTTATAGAGACAGAGAGACATATAGACAGATATGCATAGAGACAGAGAGACATAGACAGAGATACATAGAGACAGAGATACATAGAGACCAAGATACATAGAGACAGAGAGACATATAGACATAGAGTCAGAGATGCATAGAGACAGAGATACATAGAGACAGAGATATATAGAGACAGAGAGACAGAGATACATAAAACAGAGATACATAGAGACAGAGAGACGTAGATATACATAGAGACAGAGATACATAGAGACAGAGATACATAGAGAGAGAGATACATAGAGACTGAGAGACAGAAATACAAAGATAGAGACACGTAGAGACAGAGATACATAGAGACATAGAGTATGAGATATGTAGAGACAGAGATACATAGAGACAGAGAGACAGAGATACATAGAGACAGAGATATGTAGAGACAGAGATACATAGAGACAGAGAGACAGAGATACATAGAGACAGAGATATGGTCCCGTGTGGCTCAGTTGGTAGAGCATGGTGTTTGCAACGCCAGGGTTGTGGGTTCGTATTCCCACGGGGGACCAGTACGGGAAAAAATGTATGAAATGTATGCATTCACTACTGTAAGTCGCTCTGGATAAGAGTGTCTGCTAAATGACTAAAATGTAAATGTGAGAGACAAAGAGACAGAGATACATGTCCCAGACCTGCTGGAACCCTGACCTTTTCACCGGACGTCCTACCTGTCCCAGACCTGCTGTTTTCAACTCTCTAGAGACAGCAGGAGCGGTAGAGATACTCTCAAAGATCGGCTATGAAAAAGCCAACTGACACTTACTCTTGCGTTACTGACTTGTTGCACCCTTGACAACTACTATGATTATTATTATTTGACCATGCTGGTCATTTATGAACATTTGAACATCTTGGCCATGTTCTGTTATAATCTCCACCCCACAGCCAGAAGAGGACTGGCCACCCCTCATAGCCTGGTTCCTCTCTAGGTTTCTTCCTAGGTTTTGGCCTTTCTAGGGAGTTTTTCCTAGCCACTGTGCTTCTACACCTGCATTGCTTGCTGTTTGGGGTTTTAGGCTGGGTTTCTGTACAGCACTTTGAGATATCAGCTGATGTAAGAAGGGCTATATAAGTACATTTGATTTGATTTACATAAAGACAGATACGTAGAGACAGAGAGACATAGAGACAGAGAGTAAGAGATACATAGAGACAGAGACGTAGAGACAGAGATTCATAGAGACAGAGATACGTAGAGACAGATATACAGAGAGACAGAGATACAGAGATACGTAGAGACAGAGAGACAGAGATACGTAGAGACAGAGAGACAGAGATACGTAGAGACAGAGAGACAGAGATACGTAGAGACAGAGAGACAGAGATACGTAGAGACAGAGAGACAGAGATACGTAGAGACAGAGAGACAGAGATACGTAGAGACAGAGAGACAGAGATACGTAGAGACAGAGAGACATAGATACGTAGAGACAGAGATACATAGTGTGATGTCCCTCCAAATCTGCTGGGTCTCCTGTTTGGTAGTTTGTTTGTTGCAGGATGCCAGTAGGCAGAGCTGGGAGGATTGTCAGCTGATGTGATGCACCTGGGCAGGTTTGGCCTGCAGGCTATAAAGGGTGGCCACATCAGCCAACACTCGCTGTTCCCTGACTGGCAGGCTGGCTTCCACCACCTTTTGGGTTTTTGGTTTGTTTTCACCATACAACACCCTCTCCACTCATCCACACACTGCACACACTACTGATTTTACAGACGTTCACAGCTTATGTTATATTTTTATATTTATTATTATTTAGTTTAATAGATTTATTCCTTTTTACGTTTAAGTCATGCATGGCCTCACTTTGCTGTTACAAACTATGAGCCAGGTTGTAACAATAGAGACAGAGATACATAGAGGTAATCCATCCCCAGAAATGTTTTTATTTTATTTTATTTCACCTCTATTTAACCAGGTAGACAAGTTGAGAACAAGTTCTCATTTACAACTGCGACCTGGCCAAGATAAAGCAAAGCAGTTCGACACATACAACAACACAGAGTTACACATGGAGTAAAACAAACATACAGTCAATAATACAGTAGAAAAATAAGTCTATATACAATGTGAGCAAATGAGGTGAGATAAGGGAGGTAAAGGCAAAAAAGGCCATGGTGGCAAAGTACATACAATATAGCAAGTAAAACACTGGAATGGTAGATTTGTAGTGGAAGAAAGTGCAAAGTAGAAATAGAAATAATGGGGTGCAAAGGAGCAAAATAAATAAATAAATAAATACAGTAGGGGAAGTGGTAGTTGTTTGGGTTAAATTATAGATGGGCTATGTACACGTTCAGTGATCTGTGAGCTGTTCTGACAGCTGATGCTTAAAGCTAGTGAGGGAGATAAGTGTTTCCAGTTTCAGAGATTTTTGTAGTTCGTTCCAGTCATTGGCAGCAGAGAACTGGAAGGAGAGACGACCAAAGGAGGAATTGGCTTTGGGGGTGAACAGTGAAATATACCTGCTGGAGCCGTGCTACAGGTGGGTGCTGCTATGGTGACCAGTGAGCTGAGATAAGGGGGGACTTTACCTAGCAGGGTCTTGTAGATGACCTGGAGCCAGTGGGTTTGGCGACGAGTATGAAGCGAGGGCCAGCCAACAAGAGCGTACAGGTCGCAGTGGTGGGTAGTATATGGGGCTTTGGTGACAAAACGGATGGCACTGTGATAGACTGCATCCAGTGTATTGAGTAGGGTATTTTGTAAATGACATCGCTGAAGTCGAGGATCGGTAGGATAGTCAATTTTACGAGGGTATGTTTGGCAGCATGAGTGAAGGATGCTTTGTTGCGAAATAGGAAGCCAATTCTAGATTTACCTGTAGATTGGAGATGTTTGATGTGAGTCTGGAAGGAGAGCTTACAGTCTAACCAGACACCTAGGTATTTGTAGTTGTCCACATATTCTAAGTAAGAACCGTCCAGAGTAGTGATGCTGGACGGGCGGGCAGGAGCGGGCAGCGATCGGTTGAAGAGCATGCATTTAGTTTTACTTGTATTTAAGAGCAGTTGGAGGCTACGGAAGGAGAGTTGTACGGCATTGAAGCATGTCTGGAGGGTTGTTAACACAGTGTCCAAAGAAGGGCCAGAAGTATACAGAATGGTGTCGTCTGCATAGAGGTGGATCAGAGACTCACCAGCAGCAAGAGCGACATCATTGATGTATACAGAGAAAAGAGTTGGCCCAAGAATTGAACCCTATGGCACCCCCATAGAGACTGCCAGAGGTCCGGACAACAGGTCCTCCGATTTGACACATTGAACTCTATCAGAGAAGTAGTTGGTGAACCAGGTGAGGCAATCATTTGAGAAACCAAGGCTGTTGAGTCTGCCGATGAGGATGCGATGATTGACAGAGTCAAAAGCCTTGGCCAGGTCAATGAATACGGCAGCACAGTATTGTTTCTTATCGATGGCGGTTACGATATCGTTTAGGACCTTGAGCGTGGCTGAGGTGCACCCATGACCAGCTCTGAAACCAGATTGCTGTCACGGGTGTCGTTGGGTAGAGATGACCAAAACGCAGCGGGAATGTGGATGCTCATCTTTATAATTTATTAAATAAAGAGAACCTCAAAAACAACAAAACGACAGACGACAGTTTTACAGGCTATGACAACTAGCAGTGCAAAAGACAACTACCCACAAAATCCCCAGGTGAAAACAAGCATCTAATATATGACTCCCAATCAGGAACAACCATGTACAGCTGTTCCTGATCGGGAGCCACACAAACCACACAGAAATAGACAGACTAGAAAACCATAGAAAACCAACACTAGAACATATACTCAAACCCCAGACTACATAAACCAAACACCCCTTTAATAACACACACAACTCGAACCATATAAAACAAATACTTTCTGCCACGTCCTGACCAAACTACAATAACAAATACTCCCTCTACTGGTCAGGACGTGACAATTGCATAGCGGAGAAGGTGCGGTGGGATTGAAATTGTCGGTAATTTGTTTGTTGACTTGGCTTTCAAAGACCTTAGAATAAATAAATAATAAATAAATACAAATCATGAAACAATTTGGTGAAAGCCTATGTTCTATCAGAGGGTAAAATCCCATTGTGGAAAAGATTTGAGCTGCAACAGATTTACCAAAACAATTTTCACATGTTTCTACCGACAAAATGAAACATTTGTTCACAAAAAAAACATTATTGTAACATATTAGTGTTATTTAAAACTGTTAATAATAGGCATTAGTGGTTTGGGGTGGATTATCAATTTTAAGGTTATTTTACTGCAGCTGGTGGGGGTGGATTATCCCTTTAAAGTTATTATACTGCAGCTGGTGGGGGTGGATTATCCCTTTAAGGTTATTATACTGTAGCTGGTGGGGGTGGATTATCCCTTTAAGGTTACTATACTGTAGATGGTGGCGGTGGATTATCCATTTCAGGTTATTATACTGTAGCTGGTGGCGGTGGATTATCCCTTTAAGGTTATTATACTGTAGATGGTGGGGGTGGATTATCCCTTTAAGGTTATTATACTGTAGCTGGTGGGGGTAGATTATCCCTTTAAGGTTATTATACTGTAGCTGGTGGGGGTGGATTATCCCTTTAAGGTTATTATACTGTAGCTGGTGGAGGTGGAGTATCCCTTTAAGGTTATTATGCTGTAGCTGGTGAGGGTGAAATATCCCTTTAAGGTTATTATACTGTAGCTGGTGGAGGTGGATTATCCCTTTAAGGTTATTATACTGTAGCTGGTGGGGGTGGATTATCCCTTTAAGGTTATTATACTGTAGCTGGTGGGAGTAGATTATCCCTTTAAGGTTATTATACTGTAGCTGGTGGGGGTGGATTATCCCTTTAAGGTTATTATACTGTACCTGGTGGGGGTGGATTATCTCTTTATCGTTGTTATACTGTAGCTCGTGGGGGTGGATTATCCCTTTAAGGTTATTATACTATAGATGGTGGGGGTGGATTATCCCTTTAAGGTTATTATACTGTAGATGGTGGGGTGGATTATCCCTTTAAGGTTATTATACTGTAGCTGGTGGGGGTGGATTATCCCTTTAAGTTTATTATACTGTAGATAGTGGGGTGGATTATCCCTTTAAGGTTATTTTACTGTAGGTGGTGGGGGTGGATTATCCCTTTAAGGTTATTATACTGTAGCTGGTGGGGGTGGATTATCCCTCTAAGGTTATTTTACTGTAGCTGGTGGGGGTGGATTATTCCTTTAAGGTTGTTATACTGTAGCTGGTGGGGGTGGATAATTAATGAACCCTTTAAGGTTATTATACTGTAGCTGGTGGGGGTGGATTATTCCTTTAAGGTTATTATACTGTAGCTGGTGGGGTGGATAATCCCTTTAAGGTTATTTTACTGTAGCTGGTGGGGGTGGATTATTCCTTTAAGGTTGTTATACTGTAGCTGGTGGGGGTGGATTATCCCTTTAAAGTTATTATACTGTAGCTGGTGGGGTGGATAATCCCTTTAAGGTTATTTTACTGTAGCTGGTGGGGGTGGATTATCCCTTTAAGGTTATTATTCTATAGCTGGTGGGGGTGGATAATCCCTTTAAGGTTATTTTACTGTAGCTGGTGGGGGTGGATTATCCCTTTAAGGTTATTATGCTGTAGCTGGTGGGGGTGGATTATTAATTAACCCTTTAAGGTTATTATACTGTAGCTGGTGGGGGTGGATCATCCCTTTAAGGATATTATACTGTAGATGGTGGGGGTGGATTATCCCTTTAAGGTTATTATACTGTACCTGGTGGGTGTGGATTATCCCTTTAAGGTTATTATACTATAGATGGTGGGGGTGGATTATCCCTTTAAGTTTATTATACTGTAGCTGGTGGGGGTGGATTATCCCTTTAAGTTTATTATACTATAGATGGTGGGGGTGGATTATCCCTTTAAGGTTATTATACTGTAGATAGTGGGGGTGGATTATCCCTTTAAGGTTATTATACTGTAGCTGGTGGGGGTGGATTATCCCTTTAAATTCATTATACTGTAGCTGGTGGGGGTGGATTATCCCTTTAAGGTTATTATACTGTAGCTGGTGGGGGTGGAGTATCCCTTTAAGGTTATTATACTGTACCTGGTGGGGGTGGATTATCCCTTTAAGGTTTTTATACTGTAGCTGGTGGGGGTGGATTATCCCTTTAAGTTTGTTATACTGTAGCTGGTGGGGGTGGATTATTAATTAACCCTTTAAGGTTATTATACTGTAGCTGGTGGGGGTGGATTATCCCTTTAAGTTCATTATACTGTAGCTGGTGGGGGTGGATTATCCCTTTAAGGTTATTATACTGTAGATAGTGGGGGTGGATTATCCCTTTAAAGTTATTATACTGTAGCTGGTGGGGGTGGATTATCCCTTTAAGTTTATTATACTATAGATGGTGGGGGTGGATTATCCCTTTAAGGTTATTATACTATAGATGGTGGGGGTGGATTATCCCTTTAAGTTTATTATACTATAGATGGTGGGGGTGGATTATCCCTTTAAGGTTATTATACTGTAGCTGGTGGGGGTGGATTATCCCTTTAAGTTTATTATACTATAGATGGTGGGGGTGGATTATCCCTTTAAATTTATTATACTATAGATGGTGGGGGTGGATTATCCCTTTAAGGTTATTATACTGTAGATAGTGGGGGTGGATTATCCCTTTAAGGTTATTATACTGTAGCTGGTGGGGGTGGATTATGCCTTTAAATGTATTATACTATAGATGGTGGGGGTGGATTATCCCTTTAAGGTTATTATACTATACATGGTGGGGGTGGATTATCCCTTTAAGTTTATTATACTATAGATGGTGGGGGTGGATTATCCCTTTAAGGTTGTTATACTGTAGCTGGTGGAGGTGGATTATCTCTTTAAGGTTGTTATACTGTAGCTGGTGGAGGTGGATTATCTCTTTAAGGTTATTATACTGTAGCTGGTGGGGGTGGATTATCTCTTTAAGGTTGTTATACTGTAGCTGGTGGGGGTGGATTATCCCTTTAAGTTTATTATACTATAGATGGTGGGGGTGGATTATCCCTTTAAATTTACTATACTATAGATGGTGGGGGTGGATTATCCCTTTAAGGTTGTTATACTGTAGCTGGTGGGGGTGGATTATCCCTTTAAGTTTATTATACTATAGATGGTGGGGATGGATTATCCCTTTAAGGTTATTATACTATAGATGGTGGGGGTGGATTATCCCTTTAAGTTTATTATACTGTAGATGGTGGGGGTGGATTATCCCTTTAAGTTTATTATATGGTAGATGGTGGGGGTGGATTATCCCTTTAAGGGTAATAAATACATCCCAAGATTTACTCCCATTGGTTGAGAGAGGAAGGTGATAATTGCAAGAGTGATCCCATAAATTAAACAGCAAGCATGAGGAATGTTCATTTTTGTGTCGTGCTTATAGGCTATACATTAAATAGGTGAATGACATTCCACACATGGCTAATAGGAAAGATACAGGTCTAAATCAGTCACTGAGGGGAACAATTATAACATGCAGTGGAACTAGTTTGAGGGTTATAGGCTATACATTAAATAGGTGAATGACATTCCACACATGGCTAATAGGAAACACGAGAAGAAACTAGAAGCTATGCTGATGATGATGATACTTTTGTATTCATTCCCACTACGCCCCTGGAATAGGAAACAAAGTAAATGATGTTCTGTTTACTGGATGAAGTTTAACAAGCCTTCAGAACAGAATTCCTGAATGAACTTTCGTAGAGGGTTTCTTTGGGTTATTAGAAGTTGAATTCACATTGTTTTATCACTGCACAATTACAACCAAAATTGTATGGTTTATCGGACTACTTTGACACGAAGGAGTGTGCACAGAAGCCCTTACAAACCCTTAATGTGATGACCAACAGCGCGTCCCAAATGACACTCTATGGGCCTTGGTCAAAAGTAATGCACTATATAGGGAATAGGGTGTCATTTGGGACACACAGAGTTGCGAAATGGTCAGAGGTGTAGGTTATAAAATCCTCTTGCTGCTGTGTGCCAGGGAAGCCAGCTCTGTGTTGACAGATGGGGAGCATTGCATTGCTCTGGCTAAGTCCCCTCTCTGCCCCATTCTGCCCCTCTCTTCCCCTCTCTGCCCCTCTCTTCCCCTCTCTGCCCCACTCTGCCCCTCTCTTCCCCTCTCTGCCCCACTCTGCGCCTCTTTGCCTGACCCCTAGTCAGCCCAAGCAGCTCAGGTTTGGGGAAGGTCTGGAGGTTAGGAGGAGGTGGGTGGTGGTGGTGTGTTTGTATATAAATGTCTAATGTGTGCACTGGCCACAAGGCACGTACGTACCAGAGGCTTTCTGTGATCAGAGTTAGACCCTGTGACAATACTGTTAGGGTGTTGAGCTGACGTCTTGGCATTTAGGTCAGAGAGCTAGAGCAAGTGTAGGTCTCAGGCACGGTTACTCATCATCACATGACTGAGGTTCATGTGTGTGTGTGTGTGTGTGTGTGTCTGACTATCGCTCTCGTGAGAATAATGTCTTCAAATTTTAAACACTGGAACACGGGACAAATGAGTTGAATAAATGAAACCTGAATTTCTACAGTGTTCTATACAACCGCTCTCTGCTGCCTCACGTTGGGCCTGCTGTGACGGCTTTGACCACTGTAGGACATGATGTTCCAAGAAGCAGTGCATGGCGAGGGGCCTGCCAACTGTCCGAAGTGACTCAAAACAACGACGGTTTCTATGGCATGGATGTATGGAGGGGTGTGCTTGTGTTTGTGTACGTGGGAGGTCCGACGTTACGAATAAAAACATAAATAAATGAAGCCAGTGACCCCAAAAAAACCTGTCAAAACACAATGTCCTCATTTGATAATTGTCCTCATACACAGATGAGGTCAGGGGGAGGAGTGTGGGGGGGCTGGAGGCACATGTACTCATAGTGTGATTGTGGAAGAGAGGAAGGTAATACAAGAGAATGGGAGAAAGAGAGAGTTAGAAAAAGAGGGAGAGAGACAGAGAAAGACGATATAGTGAGAGAGGGAGAGGGAGTGCGAGAGAAAGGGAGAGGGAGAGACAGCGAGAGCGAGAGAAAGCGAGAAGGAGAGGGAGAGAGAGAGAGGGAGAGACAGCGAGAGAAAGAGAGAAGGAGAGGGAGAGAGAGGGAGAGACAGCGAGAGCGAGAGAAAGAGAGAAGGAGAGGGAGAGAGAGAGGGAGAGACAGCGAGAGCGAGAGAAAGAGAGAAGGAGAGGGAGAGAGAGGGAGAGACAGCGAGAGCGAGAGAAAGCGAGAAGGAGAGGGAGAGAGAGACTAGTGGTGGTGAGTAGTCTCTGTTTGGTGTGAGTGAGCATGGGAAATGCGTGGGACTCCTGGACCTTCACCCTAGAGGATCTGCTCCAGTGACTGACACACAAAGAGCTGTCACACACACACACGGATTGATGAATGATGTCATGAATGTTCTAAATATGTGAGAGTTGTTTTGTTTGTTTGTGAATGGGGTGGAAGGAGGGAAACAATCACCTTCCATCAGGAACTGGGTCAAGTGGGTGGGGCATCATAAGAAGAATAGTGACTGCTGTCAAACAGAACAGACCATTCATAACATGGTTGTATAGGGATTGTTGTCAAACAGAACAGACCATTCATAACATGGTTGTATAGGGACTGTTGTCAAACAGAACAGACCATTCATAACATGGTTGTATAGGGACTGTTGTCAAACAGAACAGACCATTCATAACATGGTTGTATAGGGACTGTTGTCAAACAGAACAGACCATTCATAACATGGTTGTATAGGGACTGTTGTCAAACAGAACAGACCATTCATAACATGGTTGTATAGGGATTGTTGTCAAACAGAACAGACCATTCATAACATGGTTGTATAGGGACTGTTGTCAAACAGACAGACCATTCATAACATGGTTGTATAGGGACTGTTGTCAAACATAAACCATTCATTACATGGTTGTATAGGGACTGTTGTCAAACAGAAACCATTCATAACATGGTTGTATAGGGACTGTTGTCAAACAGACAGACCATTCATAACATGGTTGTATAGGGACTGTTGTCAAACAGACAGACCATTCATAACATGGTTGTATAGGGACTGTTGTCAAACAGACAGACCATTCATAACATGGTTGTATAGGGACTGTTGTCAAACAGAACAGACCATTCATAACATGGTTGTATAAGGACTGTTGTCAAACAGAAACCATTCATAACATGGTTGTATAGGGACTGTTGTCAAACAGAAACCATTCATAACATGGTTGTATAGGGACTGTTGTCAAACAGAACAGACCATTCATAACATGGTTGTATAGGGACTGTTGTCAAACAGAAACCATTCATAACATGGTTGTATAGGGACTGTTGTCAAACAGAACAGACCATTCATAACATGGTTGTATAGGTACTGTTGTCAAACAGACAGACCATTCATAACATGGTTGTATAAGGACTGTTGTCAAACAGACAGACCATTCATAACATGGTTGTATAGGGACTGTTGTCAAACAGACAGACCATTCATAACATGGTTGTATAAGGACTGTTGTCAAACAGAACAGACCATTCATAACATGGTTGTATAAGGACTGTTGTCAAACAGAAACCATTCATAACATGGTTGTATAAGGACTGTTGTCAAACAGACAGACCATTCATAACATGGTTGTATAGGGACTGTTGTCAAACAGAACAGACCATTCATAACATGGTTGTATAGGGACTGTTGTCAAACAGACAGACCATTCATAACATGGTTGTATAGGGACTGTTGTCAAACAGACAGACCATTCATAACATGGTTGTATAGGGACTGTTGTCAAACAGAACAGACCATTCATAACATGGTTGTATAGGGACTGTTGTCAAACAGACAGACCATTCATAACATGGTTGTATAGGGACTGTTGTCAAACAGACAGACCATTCATAACATGGTTGTATAAGGACTGTTGTCAAACAGAAACCATTCATAACATGGTTGTATAGGGACTGTTGTCAAACAGACAGACCATTCATAACATGGTTGTATAGGGACTGTTGTCAAACAGAACAGACCATTCATAACATGGTGCGGCTATATAAAGCAACAAGGGTGAATGAGAGAGATGATACATTTTCACAACTCTTAGTATAAAACTCATAACAGATCATCAAAAAGGCAGTTGTTTCAAACCCCTAAGCATATTTTCAATTGTCTATGAACAACACACGAAATCATACAGTCACTTTGTCACCAAACTGAATCAGTTTTGTCTAGAAATACATCATGTTTCACATTGGAATACATGTTCATTTAAAGTCACATCCTTTCACAATGCATTGCTACATTTTCTTTTTACAAGATTGTCTTCTCATTTGATGAAATTAATTGTACTGTTACTTAATCCTACTGCTTTTCATTGATAATCACCTACCCGTTTAGTAAACCTATAGATTTTAAACTGAATTATCTATCTAATGAAAATGTATGTTTGTAACGCATAAACATATAAAGTATGATATGTATTCTAATGCAATAATCTGATATTGGGCAAGATGAGAAATGTACTGTAGGTAACAAATGCATGCCCTATACACTAAACATTTATCCAAAATGAAGTTGCTAGAATCTTTTTGATGGGGGGGGGGGTTCAAATGACATTGGCCAATACAGTCCTCTAATTCCATAATATATGCCATTAACGTGACAGTCGTTTTTATCCTAAGTGACAACCCAGTGGAAATCGAACCCACAACTGTGGTTATCAGGTTTCAGGTAAGACCCAGATGCAGACACCATCGAAGTAACAAAGAGTTTATTACCCCAACAGGGGGCAGGCAGAAGACAGGTCAAGGGCAGGCAGGGGTCAGTAATCCAGATGGGTGGGGCAAAGGTACAGGACGGCTGACAGGCTCAGGGTCAGGGCAGGCAGAAAACATCAACACCGTGAAAATGAGAAAACAGGAACAATCGAGAGATAGGAACAGATGGAAAAACGCTGGTAGGCTTTACGAAACAAAACGAACTGGCAACAGACAAACAGAGAACACAGGTATAAATATACAGGGGATAATGGGGAAGATGGGTGACACCTGGAGGGGGGTGGAGACAATCACAAAGACAGGTGAAATAGATCAGGGTGTGATACTGGTGTTGCTAGTGCCATGCTCTTACACAGGACCACTACAACACATACCAGTAAGTACAATACTGTAAAATACAATATGATTACAATACAGGTGGAAGGAGTATGATTGCCATCACCATGAGACTACCACCCTCCTCCAGGCCATGGATGAATGCAATGACATCAATCCAGAGTTACAGACCTGCACTTAGGAAATAAAGTGCTATCTAGAACCTAAAAGGGTTATTCGGCTGTCCCATAGGAGAGCCCTTTAAAGAACTATTTTTGGTTCCAGGTAGAACCACATTTACATTTACATTTACGTCATTTAGCAGACACTCTTATCCAGAGCGACTTACAAATTGGTGCTTTCACCTTATGATATCCAGTGGAACAACCACTTTACAATAGTACATCTGTATCTTTTTTGGGGGGGAGGGGGGGGGTTTAGAAGGATTACTATATCCTATCCCAGGTATTCCTTAAAGAGGTGGGGTTTCAGGTGCCTACGGAAGGTGGTGATTGACTCCGCTGTCCTGGCGTCGTGAGGGAGCTTGTTCCACCATTGGGGTGCCAGAGCAGCGAACAGTTTTGACTGGGCTGAGAGGGAACTGTGCTTCCGCAGGGGTAGGGAGGCGATCAGTCCCTGATCAGAACCCTTTTGGTTCCAGGTAGAAGCCTTTCCACAGAGGGTTCTACCTGGAACCAAAAAGAGTTGTCCTATGGGGACTGCCGAAGAACCCTTTTGGAACCTTTTTTACTGTGTTGGTGCGTTGGTCAGGCTTCGATTCACCATGACAAAAGGTTTTCCGCAATATTCATGAACAATGAGGTAATTTACTGTGATTCCGATGAGAAACTATGGCCAAATGCTCGAGACAGGCTTGGGGCAAACTAGTGCCTGCTAAACATTATGTTTCTTTCATTTCCTTAATTTGATTACAGTACACATCTGTTGTAATGATATCTGAAAAATATGTGTTTTTTTTAATCAATGATAATCAAAGATCTCTTCAATGATCACACCTTTGATCACACACGGGATCATGGGATGGAAATGAAGAACCTTTTATTTTCATTACGTTTTTATGGTTAGTACAAGTGTATTGCCTAACGTGAAAACAATGTAATGTCTGCAAACGAAATGAATGCGGAATAAAATAGTTGCTGTGTTACAAGTGTTAACAGTTAGGAGTTTTGGACCGAGTTAAAAAAAATAGCAGCAAAGTTGTGAAAATTTCACCAAAGTGACAAAAAACACCTTTAGGGTTACACACACACACACACACACACACACACACACACACACACACACACACACACACACACACACACACACACACACACACACACACACACACACATCACATGGGCCTACAATGTGTCTTCGTTTACATTCTCATACTGTCACCACTGCTAATCCTGTACCGTACAGAGCATTACCGTCACCACCGCTAATCCTGTACCGTACAGAGCATTACCGTCACCACCGCTAATCCTGTACAGTACAGAGCATTACTGTCTCCACCGCTAATCCTGTACCGTACAGAGCATTACCGTCACCACTGCTAATCCTGTACAGTACAGAGCATTACTGTCACTACCGCTAATCCTGTACAGTACAGAGCATTACTGTCACCACCGCTAATCCTGTACCGCGCAGAGCATTACTGTCACCACCACTAATCCTGTACCGCGCAGAGCATTACTGTCACCACCGCTAATCTTGTACAGTACAGAGCATTACCGTCACCACCGCTAATCCTGTACCGTACAGAGCATTACTGTCTCCACCGCTAATCCTGTACAGTACAGAGCATTACTGTCACTACCGCTAATCCTGTACAGTACAGAGCATTACTGTCACCACCGCTAATCCTGTACAGTACAGAGCATTACTGACACTACCGCTAATCCTGTACAGTACAGAGCATTACTGTCACTACCGCTAATCCTGTACCGCGCAGAGCATTACTGTCACCACCGCTAATCCTGTACCGCGCAGAGCATTACTGTCACCACCGCTAATCCTGTACCGCGCAGAGCATTACTGTCTCCACCGCTAATCCTTTACCGCGCAGAGCATTACTGTCACCACCGCTAATCCTGTACCGTACAGAGCATTACTGTCACCACCGCTAATCCTGTACAGTACAGAGCATTACCATCACCACCGCTAATCCTGTACAGTACAGAGCATTACTGTCACCACCGCTAATCCTGTACCGTACAGAGCATTACTGACACCACCGCTAATCCTGTACCGCGCAGAGCATTACTGTCTCCACCGCTAATCCTGTACAGTACAGAGCATTACTGTCTCCACCGCTAATCCTGTACAGTACAGAGCATTACTGTCGCCACCGCTAATCCTGTACAGTACAGAGCATTACTGTCTCCACCGCTAATCCTTTACCGCGCAGAGCATTACTGTCACCACCGCTAATCCTGTACCATACAGAGCATTACTGTCACCACCGCTAATCCTGTACAGTACAGAGCATTACCGTCACCACCGCTAATCCTGTACCGCGCAGAGCATTACTGTCTCCACCGCTAATCCTGTACCGTACAGAGCATTACTGACACCACCGCTAATCCTGTACCGCGCAGAGCATTACTGTCTCCACCGCTAATCCTGTACAGTACAGAGCATTACTGTCGCCACCGCTAATCCTGTACAGTACAGAGCATTACTGTCTCCACCGCTAATCCTTTACCGCGCAGAGCATTACTGTCTCCACCGCTAATCCTGTACAGTACAGAGCATTACTGTCTCCACCGCTAATCCTGTACCGTACAGAGCATTACTGTCACCACCGCTAATCCTGTACAGTACAGAGCATTACCGTCACCACCGCTAATCCTGTACCGCGCAGAGCATTACTGTCTCCACCGCTAATCCTGTACAGTACAGAGCATTACTGTCACCACCGCTAATCCTGTACCGTACAGAGCATTACTGTCACCACCGCTAATCCTGTACAGTACAGAGCATTACCGTCACCACCGCTAATCCTGTACCGCGCAGAGCATTACTGTCTCCACCGCTAATCCTGTACAGTACAGAGCATTACTGTCTCCACCGCTAATCCTGCACAGTACAGAGCATTACTGTCTCCACCGCTAATCCTGTACAGTACAGAGCATTACTGTCACCACCGCTAATCCTGTACCGTACAGAGCATTACTGTCACCACCGCTAATCCTGTACAGTACAGAGCATTACTGACACCACCGCTAATCCTGTACCGTACACAGCATTACTGTCACCACCGCTAATCCTGTACCGTACAGAGCATTACTGTCTCCACCGCTAATCCTGTACCGTACAGAGCATTACTGACACCAACACTAATCCTGTACCGTACAGAGCATTACAGACACCAACACTAATCCTGTACCGTACAGAGCATTACTAACACCACTGCTAATCCTGTACCGTACAGAGCATTACTGTCACCACCGCTAATCCTGTACCGTACAGAGCATTACTGACACCAACACTAATCCTGTACCGTACAGAGCATTACTAACACCACTGCTAATCCTGTACCGTACAGAGCATTACTGTCACCACCGCTAATCCTGTACCGTACAGAGCATTACTGTCACCACCGCTAATCCTGTACCGTCCAGAGCATTACTGTCACCACCGCTAATGCTGTACCGTCCAGAGCATTACTGTCTCCACCAATCCAGTAGTTAATATTATAGGCCTGTACAATGCAGAGGCCAGTTTACACTACACATACTGCACCTGTCCATGTAAATGACATAATATAAAAGGCACCTCTCAATGTAAAGGGCAGTTTACACTACACATGCCAATCATATGAGTTTACATCAACAGTCACACACGTTCCTAATCTGTTCGGTCACTGAAATCCATTCTCATGTCATTTGTAGGGGTTAATAGATTAGAATATTTAGAAAGGAATCAAGATGTACTGTATATGCTTATAGCCTAATAAACCCAAGACGGAGGAGGTGAGAGGTCACGTGTATTATGGTGGATTAGCTGTGGAATATAGATCACTAGCTAAATCAGTCTGCCAGGCTTCTTTAATCCTAAACATTAGCTTCATTCGGCATTATGTCATTTCTTAGAACGCTGCACAAAGACTTGTACTCACATGCCCATATCTGTTCAGGGACAAGAACACGCAACCAGTCATTAGTGAGCATGCACGTGCACTTGCAGAGGACTCGGGGAGTGCACGTGCAGAGTGCCAGTGAAATGTGAGTGCTGTGGACATAACGTGTGTGTGTGTGTGTGTGAGTGTGTGTGTGTGTGTTTGTGTGTGTGTGTGTGTGGTTCTAGCATGGGATCAGAATGTTCTACACTGAATAAACAAGTCTGAGTCTACAGGTTCTAATTAAACTGTACTAAAAGAGCACACAAAGTGTGTGTGTGTGTGTGTGTGTGTGTGTGTCTTCGTGTGCTCTTTTAGTACAGTTTAATTGGAACCTGTAGACTCAGACTTGTTTATTCAGTGTAGAACATTCTGATCCCATGCTAGAACCACACGCAGGGTAAAAGTATCTAGCTTGTAAAGCAGGTCAATGAATCCATCATGTACATTTATCAATCCAGTGGTCTCTGAACGGTCTGAGTGGGGGTTTCCATCAGAGAGCCAACACCCGCTGAAAGAAACTGCACTGCTACCTTTAACAACTTCTCTGTTTCTTGAGAAAATGTTTCACATGCATATTCTGTACACTTACAGGGACATTCCCATGTCAATAAGTTTACATAAGTGATGTTTTTAGAAAAAATTAAAACCCTGACGTTTGAAAACGTACAGACATATTTACAGACTTACTCCGTTCCCAACCTAAACACACGTGCTATTTAAAGCCCTGGCCGACACACAGAGTGCTTTTTGAAGTAGACCAAGGCAGTATAAATAGATCTGGAGGAGTGTAACAAGCAAAGGCTTCATCAGAAAATAATGTGTTTTACATCATTGCCTGGGCTCACTGTGAGTGAGAACGGATGCCTGTCTTTCCCTCTGATCCAACCAGTATGGTTTGTACTAATGTTCTGCTTCCAGAATCCAACCATTATGGTTTGTACTAACGTTCTGCTTCCAGAATCCAACCATTATGGTTTGTACTAACGTTCTGCTTTCAGAATCCAACCATTATGGTTTGTACTAACGTTCTGCTTTCAGAATCCAACTATTGTCAGGCGGTGGGTGTAGCTGGTGCATGAAGTCAGGCGCAGGAGAGCAGAGATGAGTGAACAATGCACTTTACTAGAGAAAATAGCACAAAGTAACAAAACCAATGTGCGAACAATAATGGTTGCCATACAACACGGGTGAACACAGCACCCGGGAACAAACCAGCCAGAAACGTACCGACCTTAACAATAAACAAACACACACAAAGACATGGGGGAAACAGAGGGTAAATACATGACCAGTAATTGGGAAATGAAAACCAGGTGTGTGGGAAACAGACAAAATTACATTTACATTTACATTTACGTCATTTAGCAGACGCTCTTATCCAGAGCGACTTACAAATTGGTGCATTCACCTTATGATATCCAGTGGAACAACCACTTTACAATAGTACATGTATATCTTTTTTTTTTGGGGGGGGGTAGAAGGATTACTTTATCCTATCCCAGGTATTCCTTAAAGAGGTGGGGTTTCAGGTGTCTCCGGAAGGTGGTGATTGACTCCGCTGTCCTGGCGTCATGAGGGAGTTTGTTCCACCATTGGGGTGCCAGAGCAGCGAACAGTTTTGACTGGGCTGAGCGGGAACTGTGCTTCCGCAGAGGTAGGGAGGCGAGCAGGCCAGAGGTGGATGAACGCAGTGCCCTTCTTTGGGTGTAGGGACTGATCAGAGCCTGAAGGTACGGAGGTGCCATTCCCCTCACAGCTCCGTAGGCAAGCACCATGGTCTTGTAGCAGATGCGAGCTTTAACTGGAAGCCAGTGGAGTGTGCGGAGGAGCGGGGTGACGTGCGAGAACTTGGGAAGGTTGAACACCAGATGGACTGCGGTGTTCTGGATGAGTTGTAAGGGTTTAATGGCACAGGCAGGGAGCCCCCGCCAGCAGCGAGTTGCAGTAATCCAGACGGGAGATGACAAGTGCCTGGATTAGGACCTGCGCCGCTTCCTGTGTAAGGCAGGGTCATACTCTGCGAATGTTGTAGAGCATGAACCTACAGGATCGGGTCACCGCCTTGATGTTAGCTGAGAACGACAGGGTGTTGTCCAAAATCAATGGAAAATGAAAAATGGAGCGGCGATGGCTAGAAGACCGGCAACGTCGACCGCCAAGCGCCGCCCAAACAAAGAGAGGAACCAACTTCGGCGGAAGACGTGACAGTATCCCCCCCTTGACGCGCGGCTCCAGCAGAGTGCCGACGCCGGCCTCGGGGACGACCCAGAGGGCGAGGCACAGGGCGATCCAGACGGAGACGGTGGAACTCCCGCAGCATTGAAGGGTCCAACACGTCTTCCACCGGAACCCAGGCATCTCTCCTCCAGACCGTACCCCTCCCACTCCACGAGGTACTGAAGACCCCTTGCCCGACGCCTCGAGTCCAGTATAGATCAAACTGAATACGCAGGGGCCCCCTTGATGACCAGAGGGAGCGGAGGAACCTCCCGCACCTCAGACTCCTGGAGTGGACCAGCCACCACCGGCCTGAGGAGAGACACATGGAATGAGGGGTTAATACGGTAATCGGGGGGAAGCTGTAACCTGTAACATACCTCGTTCAGTCTCCTCAGGACTTTAAATGGCCCCACAAACTGAGGACCCAGCATCCAGCAGGGCAGGCAGAGGGGCAGGTTTCGGGTCGAGAGCCAGACCCGGTCCGCCGGTGCGAACACCGGGGCCTCACTGTGGTGACGGTCTGCGCTGGATTTCTGGCGCAGCACGGCCCGCTGAAGGTGAACATGAGCGGCGTCCCATGTCTCCTCCGCGCGCCTGAACCAGTCGTCCACCGCAGGAGCCTCAATCTGGCTCTGATGCCAAAGTGCCAGAACTGGCTGATACCCCAGTACGCACTGGAAGGGGGAGAGGTTAGTGGAGGAGTGGCGGAGCGAGTTCTGGGCCATCTCTGCCCAGGGCACGAACGCCGCCCACTCCCCCGGCCGGTCCTGGCAATAAGACCTCAGAAACCTACCCACATCCTGGTTCTCTCTCCACCTGCCCATTACTCTCGGGGTGAAAACCCAAGGTAAGGCTGACCGAGACCCCCAGACGTTCCATGAACGCCTTCCAAACCCTCGACGTGAACTGGGGACCCCGATCAGACACTATATTCTCAGGCACCCCGTAGTGCCGGAAGACGTGTGTAAACAGGGCCTCCGTAGTCTGTAGGGCCATAGGGAAACCGGGCAAAGGGAGGAGACGACAGGACTTAGGAAACTGATCCACAACGAGCAGGATCGTGGTGTAACCCTGTGAGGGAGGAAGATCGATCAGGAAATCTACCGACAGGTGCGACCACGGCCGTTGTGGAACGGGTAGGGGTCGTAACTTACTTCTGGGCAGGTGCCTAGGAGCCTTGCACTGGGTGCACATGGAGCAGGAGGAAACATAAACCCTCACGTCCTTAACCAAAGTGGGTCACCAGTACTTCCCACTAAGACAGCGCACCGTCCGACCAATCCCAAGATGACCAGAGGAGGGTGACGTGTGGGCCCAATACATAAGCCGGTCGCGGACAGCAGACGGAACGTACAGATGCCCAGCTGGACACTGGAGGGGAGCGGGCTCTGTACGTAACGCCTGCTCAATGTTTGCGTCCAGCTCCCACACGACCGGCGCTACCAGGCAGGAGGCCGGGAGTATGGAAGTCTGATCCATGGGCCGCTCCTCTGTGTCATACAGCCGGGACAGTGCGTCTGCCTTCACATTTTGGGAACCTGGTTTGTAGGACAGGGTAAACACAAAAGTGGTTAAGAACATGGCCCACCTTGCCTGACGAGGATTCAGTCTCCTCGCTGCCCGGATGCACTCCAGGTTGTGGTAGTCAGTCCAGATGGAAAAGGATGTTTAGCCCCCTCAAGCCAATTTCTCCACGCCTTCAAGGCTTTAACCACAGCCAACAGCTCCCAGTCCCCCACATCATAGTTCCGCTCCGCCGGGCTGAGCTTCTTCGAGAAGAAAGCACAGGGGCGGAGCTTCGGTGGAGTGCCCGAGCGCTGCGAGAGCATGGCTCCTATCCCAGCCTCGGACGCGTCCACCTCCACTATGAACGTCAAAGAGGGATCCGGATGGGCCAGCACGGGAGTTGAAGTAAACAGAGCCCTTAGGTGCCCAAAAGCCCTGTCCGCCTCAGCTGACCACTGCAAACGTACAGGAGCCCCTTCAGCAGTGAGGTAATGGGAGCAGCCACCTGGCCAAACCCCCGGATAAATCTCCGGTAGTAATTGGCAAACCCTAAAAACCACTGCACCTCCTTTACCGTGGTGGGAGTTGGCCAATTATGCACGGCTGCAATGCGGTCACTCTCCATCTCCACCCCTGATGTGGAAATGCGATACCCTAGGAAGGAGACGACCTGCTGAAAGAGCAGGCATTTCTCAGTCTTGACGTACAGGTCATGCTCCAACAGTCGTCCAAGTACCCTGCGCACCAGGGACACATGCTCGGCGCGTGTAGCGGAGTATATCAGAATGTCATTGATATACACCACTACACCCTGCCCATGCAGGTCCCTGAAAATCTCGTCTACAAAGGATTGGAAGACTGATGGAGCATTCATCAACCGGTACGGCATGACGAGGTACTCATAATGCCCTGAGGTGGTACTAAATGTTGTCTTCCACTCGTCTCCATCTCGGATACGCACCAGGTTGTACGCACTCCTGCATTGACTCAATCGCCATGGCAATAAGAGGTAGCGGGTAACTGTACCTCACCGTGATTTGATTGAGACCTCGATAGTCGATGCACGGGCGCAGACCTACCTCCTTCATCTTCACAAAAAATAAACTTGAGGAGGCGGGTGAAGTGGAGGACCGAATGCACCCCTGACACAGGGATTCAGAGACATATGTCTCCATAGCCTCCGTCTCTGCTTGCGACAGGGGGATACACGTGACTCCTGGGAAGTGCAGCGTCCACCAGGAGATTTATCGCACAATCCCCCCCGTCCATGGGGTGGTAATTGAGTCGCCTTCCTTTTGGAGAAGGCGAGAGCCAAATCGGCATATTCTGGGGGAATGCGCACGATGGAGACCTGGTCTGGACTTTCCACCGTAGTAGCACCAACGGAAACCCCTAAACACCTCCCCGAGCAGTCTCCTGACCACCCCGTGAGATCCCTCCGTTGCCATGAAACAGTGGGATTATGACAGACTAACCAGGGTAGGCCTAGCACCACGGGAAACGCAGGAGAATCAATAAGGAAGAGACTGATTCTCTCCTTATGACCCTCCTGCATCACCATGCCCAGGGGCGTGGTGACCTCCCTAATCAACCCGGACCCTAATGGTCGACTGTCTAGGGCGTGAACTGGGAAGGGCATATCCACTGGAACAACGGGGATCCCTAATCTATGGACAAATGATCTGTCAATGAAATTCCCAGCTGCGCCTGAATTGACGAGCGCCTTATGCTGGGAATGCGGGGTAAACTCAGGAAAAGTAACGTTCAAAAACATGTGGGCAACAGAGAGCTCTGGGTGAGCATGGTGCCGGCTCACCTGGGGTGATGCGAGAGCGCCCTGCCTGCTGCCTCGACTCCTAGAGGAACCTCCCCAGCACCGACCGGCAGTGTGCCCTCTGAGACCACAGATGGTGCATGAAACGGAACTTCCTCCAATCTCCCTAAGCGCAGCACCTCCCAGCTCCATGGGTGTCAGAGCAGGGGATGGAACCGACAGACCCCGATCTGGACGTCCGCGGGTAGCCAGCAGGTTATCCAACCGAATGTACAGGTCCACCAGCTGATCGAAAGTGAGGGTGGTGTCCCTGCAGGCCAACTCCCGACAAACTTCCTCACGCAAACTGCAACGATAGTGGTCGATCAGGGCCCTGACGTTCCATCCCACGCCAGCGGCCAGGGTCCGGAAGTCCAGAGCGAACTCCTGGGCGCTCCTCGTCCCCTGCCTCAGATGTATGAGACGTTCACCCGCCGCTCTACCCTTGGGCGGGTGATCGAAGACTGCCCGGAAGCGGCGGGTGAAATCTTCGAAGTGGTCCAGCGCCGCATCTCCTTCTCCCCACACGGCGTTGGCTCTCCCTGAGAGGCATGAGACGAGGGCGGACACCCTCTCTCGGTCCGAAGGCGCCAGGTGGACGGTTGCTAGGTAGAGCTCCAGTTGTAAGAGGAAGCCCTGATATTGTGAAGCCATCCCATCATACTCCCTAGGGAGGGCCAGACGAATCCCACTGGGACCGGGTGAAAGAGAGGCGACCTTGGTTGAGCTGGCGGAGGCGCTGGAGGGCCTCCCTTTCTCTCCTAGCGATCCATAGTCCGTAGGATGCGATCCATGGTGGCGCCCGAGATGATGGAGCATCGCCGCTTGCTCCTGGACGCGCTCCTAGATCCCAATAACAGGGGTATTTTCTCCTGCTGACTCCATGACGACTGGTGTGTGTTTCTATTATGGTTTGTACTAACGTTCTGCTTCCAGAATCCAACCATTATGGTTTGTACTGGTGCTCTGCTTCCAGAATCCAACTATTATGGTTTGTACTAACGTTCTGCTTCCAGAATCCAACCATAATGGTTTGTACTAACGTTCTGCTTCCAGAATCCAACCATTATGGTTTGTACTAACGTTCTGCTTCCAGAATCCAACTATTATGGTTTGTACTAATGTTCTGCTTCCAGAATCCAAATATTATGGTTTGTACTAATGTTCTGCTTCCAGAATCCTACCATTATGGTTTGTACTAACGTTCTGCTTCCAGAATCCAACTATTATGGTTTGTACTAATGTTCTGCTTCCAGAATCCCACCATTATGGTTTGTACTAATGTTCTGCTTCCAGAATCCAAATATTATGGTTTGTACTAATGTTCTGCTTCCAGAATCCCACCATTATGGTTTGTACTAACGTTCTGCTTCCAGAATCCAACTATTATGGTTTGTACAAACGTTCTGCTTCCAGAATCCAACTATTATGGTTTGTACTAACGTTCTGCTTCCAGAGTCCAACCATCCTAAGAGCTGTTATTTGACCTCTCTTTATTTTTCCCCTTTTACTAAGTAATAATGTTTATTTTGTTTTGCAGAGAAAGGTGTCAACATGCCGACAAGAGAAGTAGCTTTGAGGGGTGAGGAAAAGTTGGATATAGGAGAGATACAGAGAGAGGGGGATAGAAAGCATCTAGGAGAAAGGGCAAAATGAGAAGAGCAGGTCTCCTCTCTTCCTCTAATCTCTTCTCTTTTCCTCTCCTCTCCTCCTCTTCTGCTCCTCTCCTCTTCTCTCTTCCTCTCCTCTCCTCTTCTCTCTTCCTCCTGCTCTCCTCTTCTCCTCTCCCCTCCTCCTCTCCTCTCTAGAGGTGGTAACTCTACAACAGATATTCTGAGCTATGTGAGGTTGGCAGTTGTTCTACAGTGATTATTAGCTTGTTCATGCGGCCTGGTGGTGTTCCTAAATGTGCACTCTGAATTTTCCTCAAACAGTAAAGATATTTACACAGAGAACAAACGTTAAAAACCAGAGCTAACTTAGTCTGTGATGTGTTCTTTGTCATGCTGGTATTCTTGGTTTCTCTGTTTCTGCCTCTGCCTCTGCCTCTTCCTCTGTGTGTGTGTGTGTATGTGTGTGTGTGTTTACTAATAGCTTATTTAACACCAAGCTGCCTGCCTGCTGCCATTATATCATTAACACAAATAATGTTTTCTTAATCTGTAATTATTCTGCAATTGCAAGCCAGCTGCGAAAACACAATCAGGACTGGCACAGTGGATGGAACAGAAGAAAATAGCAGCTAAACTCTCTGACTTGGGCTTTTTCTAACAGTTGGAATGAAACTGCTTGGTGTTAGTCAGGCCAGTTGTAGAACACCTGATGATGCAAGGCCTCACTACTCCTCCATTTACACTGGATCCAATAGGTCTTCTCTCCTAATAACACTGTCTGGCATGGAGAGGAGAGAAGAGGAGAGGAGAGACTGCAGGTTTAGCATTTCATGCATTTATCATTCCTGGTGCTGCATGTCTGGGCATTGTAGCCGTTTCCAGTGCAGGGTGCGCACAGTGGGAGGCTAGTAGGGAGGCAGGGAGGGAGGGCCGTGCTTGGCACTGTTGGCATCATGCCCCTGGATGTTGTGTTTGACGCATGTCACTCATTTCTACACGGGGATGAAGCTATCACCATGGACAGCTGCTGGCGAGTCGCTGAGGCCTCAGCAACATTCCTCTCGTCATCGTTGGGTAGAAGCTGTGAAGGTAGGCTACAGATCTAGGAATAGCTATGAATCTAGAAAGATCTCATCCTTCTCCTCCCAGATCCTAACTGTAACTATTAAAGGGGCAATCTGCAGTTAGATTAACAAAGCGGACACAGTATTTTGGTAAAAAGCTGAAGGATGGGGAGAAATGTAACAATTCTCAAATTCATAGAAAGAGTTATCAATGCTAGGACTGACCATCCATGATGTCAAAATTATAGTTTGAACCATGTTTTGAGGATATGCAGTGTTTGTTAGCATGTACATTATTAAAGAATAATAACATAAAATAGCAGTAAATAATAATACAATTAATTTTTAATTATCTTTTTTCTATTTTCATTATCATTGGAAAGCGGGGCAATTCTGCCCTACATGCATTAGTTGGTGTATTTCTCTGGACTTGTAGAATTTTCCAACAGAATTCTGCATGTAGAGCTTCAATTGGGTGTTTGTCCCATATTTTAAAGTCCAGTTTATTGAGTGGCCTCCAAACCTCGCTTCCGTAAAGAGCTATTGGTAGGATTACGCTGTCAAATATTTTGATCTAAATTCTAATTGGAAGGTTGATTAAGAATAATTTCATTTTGATTGCAAAGTTTCCCAGTGCTGATATAGTCAGACCAAGGGTTTTTTTCTGGAAAAACATGATTTGCAGGTTTTTTTTTTACTGCCAGGGCCCAAATATGTCAATATTGCTCTAGAATGTTAAGGTTCTGTTGAAAACCTTCTTTGGTAGGTGATAGAAGAACTAAATCATCAGCACATGGTTACCTTTGTGTCAAATAGTATCTCTTGCTCTGTCACTCAATCACTCTCTGTCACGACTTCCGCCAAAGTCGGTCACTCTCCTTGTTCGGGGCGGGGTTCAGTGGTCGACGTCACCGACCTTCTAGCCATCGCTGATCCATTTTTCATTTTCCATTGGTTTTGTCTTGTCTTCCTTCACACCTGGTTCCAATCCCATCAATTACATGTTGTGTATTTAACCCTCTGTTTCCCCTCATGTCCTTGTCGGTGATTGATTGTATGTTATGTGCAAGTTATGTTCTGGTGTGCGACGGGTTTTGTACCCACTTTTATTATTTTGGTTATCGGAGTTTTGTGAGCACTTATTAAAGGACTCCGTTTATACCAAGTTTGTTCTCCTGCGCCTGACTTCCCTGTCACCAGCACGCACCCACTACACTCTCTCTCCCCCTCTCTCACTCCCTCAATCTCACTCTCACTATTTCCCTCTCTCTTTCTCACTCAATCTCTCTTTCCCTCTCTATCTTCCTCCCTCCCTCTCTCCCACCCTAACTCGCTCTTTCTCTCTCTCTCTTTGTCTCTTTCTCTCTCTCCCACTCACTCACTCTTTCACTCACTCTCCCCCTCTCTCTCTCTTTCTCACTCAATCACTCTCACTATCCCCCTCTATCTCACTCTTGCTATTGCTCTCTCTCTTTCCCTCTCTCACTCACTTACTCTCTCTCTCCCTCTCTAACTCTCCTACTCTCACTCACTCTCCCCCTCTCTTTTCTCTCTCTCTCAACCACTCTCTCTCCCTCTCTCTCTTTCGCTCTCTCTCACTCTCTCTTCTCTCTCTCTTCCATCTCACTTACTCAATCACTCTCCCCCCTCTCTCTCTCTCTCACTCACCCACTCACTCTCACTCACTCACTCACTGAAACTGGCACTCACTCTCCCCTCTCTCTCTGTCTCTCTCTCCTCCTCACTCACTCAAACTTTCTCTTTCTCTCTCTCTCACACTCTCTCTCTTCATCTCTTTATCTCTCTCTCTCTTTCTCACTCTCGATCACAATACAAGTTACAGATACAACAATCAAAGCATGAGCACAGGAAATACACCAAGACAAATACAAAAACATAATTATGAAAAACAACCACATTCCTAAGTGAAGAGGTCCTCTAGAGCGGGGGTGGGTTAGAAGTGACAGGATCATTTATTTCCTCGCCCACGACAAATGTTCCTGAGTTACATTGTTGCCATTGAGAAATGAATCATTGCAGTAATTCACAGCATTACACATGCAAAGCTAAAATTACACTGCGGGATTAGAATGAAATGTTGACCAACACTCCTGGCGTAGCATATCACTCTCAATGTGACCCCCCCCCCCCCACCCCCCACACACACACACACACACAACGGGTGCAAGTGCCACCACTGCACATGAATGGAAATAAATCTCCAGAGTGCCTGAGGTTTTGAACGTGGCCACGGGTTAAGAGTAAATGATTAATCCTTCATATTTGGACGCTCTCCTCCGTCCGCAGCAGCTCACAGACCGTCCAGACAGCTGCTAGTAATTTGCCTTGTTACCCCCCGGCCGCCGCATCCCATCGCATGATGCTCCAGCAGCATGTGTGTGACGCATGGCTTATCAGCCCTTCCTCTCACGGTCCACAGCTATTCTTAGCCACATCGCCTCTTTATTTTTAGTCACGCTGGGTCTCTGGCTCATTGAAGTCATCTGTGTGTGAGGGTGTGTTTGTCTGTGTCCCTCCCTCCCTCCCTCCCTCTCAGCACTAACTTATTTAAGGGTTTTACCCTGGGTCTTTAAAGCCCAGAACCTCACCACAGACCATAATCAAATAGAGGGAAGAATGCCTCCTCTTTGGCATTGTTTTGTGTGTGTGTGTATGCATGTATGTATGTGTGTGTGTGTGTTGACTCAGGGTTCTACTAAAATGTTTGGTAGAGTAAATCTGAGGTCCATAAAGACTTGGCTAAATAAAAAAACAAATAAAAATAGAGTCAAAGTCATCTTCATTTGAGTCTTGATCAAAGAGGTGGATGAATTGGTTCCAAACACACACATTGTCTGATTTCACAGTGTGTCTAACTCCCGCTGATTGGCAGAGGAGGGAGAATGATTTGGAAAGTCATACATTTTCAAGTTGTATGATATACTGTACTACTGTGTATTTCGTCAGCAGCAGGTGAGCTACGGTCTTACCATTACCCTACAACAAGCTTTCACAGTCTCACTGCAGAATTAGACGTTCATCAACAGTGCCTTGCAAAAGTATTCATCCCCCTTGGCGTTTTTCCTATTTCGTTGCATTACAACCTGTAATTTAAATAGATTTTTATTTGGATTTCATGTAATGGACATACACAAAATAGTCCAAATTGGTGAAGTGAAATGGAAAAAAATTATAAAAAATGTTTTGCTATGAAGCCCCTAAATAAGATCTGGTGCAACCAATTACCTTCAGAAGCCACATAATTAGTTAAATAAAGTCCACTTGTGTGCAATCTAAGTGTCACATGATCTGTCACATGATCTCAGTATATATGCACCTGTTCTGAAAGGTACCAGAGTCTGCAACACCCCTAAGCAAGGGGCACCACCAAGCAAGCGGCACCATGAAGACCAAGGAGCTCTCCAAACAGGTCAGGGAAAAAGTTGTGGAGAAGTACAGATCAGGGTTGGGTTATAAAAAAATATCTGAAACTTTGAACATCCCAATGAGCACCATTAAATCCATTATTAAAACATGTAAAAGAATATGGGTCACGGCTGTTCGACGGAGCGGACTAAAATGCAGCGTGTTCGTAGTTCCACATATTTATTAAAAGTGAAACTGAATGCAATACACTGAAATACTTGAAAATACAGAACAACAAACCGTGACGCAGAGAGGACAACACATTACTCAAAAGACAATAACCCACAAACCACAATGAGAAAAAACCCCTACTTAAATATGATCTCTAATCAGAGGCAATGAGGGTCAGCTGCCTCCAATTAGAGATCAACCCCAAACAATCCCAACATAGAAATAGACAAACTAGAACCTACACATAGATATAGAAAACATAGATTAACAAAAAACACCCCCTGTCACGCCCTGCCCTACACTACTATAGAAAAGGACATCTTACTAGGGTCAGGACGTGACAATATGGCACCACAACAAACCTGCCAAGAGAGGGCCGCCCACCAAAACTCACGGACCAGGCAAGGAGGGCATTATTTTTATTTTACCTTTATTTAACTAGGCAAGTCAGTTAAGAACAAATTCTTATTTTCAATGACGGCCTTGGAACATTGGGTTAACTGCCTTGTTCAGGGGATTTGTACCTTGTCAGTTCGGGGATTCAAACTTGCAACCTTTCGGTTACTAGTCCAATGCTCTAACCACTAGGGCATTAATCAGTGAGGCAACAAAATACCAAAGATAACCCTGAAGGAGATGCAAAGCTCCATAGTGGAGATTAGTATATCTGTCCATTGGATCACTTTAAGCCGTACACTCCACAGAGCTGGGCTTTAAGGAAGAGTGGCCAGAAAAAAAGCCATTGCTTAAAGAAAAAAATAAGCAAACATGTTTGGTGTTCGCCAAAAGACATGTGGGAGACTCCCCAAACATATGGAAGAAGGTACTCTGGTCAGATGAGACTAAAATTGAGCTTTTTGGCCATCAAGGGAAACGCTATGCCTGGTGCAAACCCAACACCTCTCATCACCCCGAGAACCACATCCCCACAGTGAAGCATAGTGGAGGCAGCATCATGCTGTGGGGATGTTTTTCATCGACAGGGACTGGGAAACTGGTCAGAATTGAAGCAATGATGGATGGTGCTAAATACAGGGAAATTCTTGAGGGAAACCTGTTTCAGTCTTCCAGAGATTTGAGACTGGGATGGAGGTTCACCACCCAGCAGGACAATGACCCTAAGCATACTGCTAAAGCAACACTTGAGTGGTTTAAGGGGAAACATTTAAATGTTTTGGAATGGCCTAGTCAAAGCCCAGACCTCAATCCAATTGAGAATCTGTGATATGGCTTAAAGATCGCTGTACACCAGCAGAACCCATCCAACTTGTAGAAGCTAGAGCAGTTTTGCCTTGAAAAATAGGAAAAAAATCCCAGTGGCTAGATGTGCCAAGCTTATAGAGACATACCCAAGAGACTTGCAGCTGTAATTGCTGCAAAAGGTGGCTCTACAAAGTATTGATTTGGGGGGGAGGGGGTGAATAGTTATGCACACTCAAGTTTTCTGTTTTTTTGTCTTATTTCTTGTCTGTTTCACAAAAAATATATATTTTGTATCTTCAAAAATGTGTAAATCAAATGATACAAACCCCTCAAAAAATACATTTTAATTCCAGGTTGTAAGGCAACAAAATAGGAAAAATACCAAGGGGGTGAATACTTTTGCAAGCCACTGTACGTTCTCCAAACATCAAATGTTGAAGTGTTTGTGTTGCTCTTTCCTGCTCTGTATGGTTCCATTTCTCCAAACGTCAACTTTCAAAGTTAATTAAATTGAGTTACTCATTCCAAATGGTTAAGGTAACGGTTAAGTTTTGGGATAGGGTAAAAAAACAAAAACAGTGTCCACTGAGCTCAAACACGCAACTTTCTGATCCAGAGTCATCCACAACACTGTAGCAAAATCCAAGCCTACTTAATGGTAATAACGTTCACTGGTGCCCCTAGTGTTCGGTTTTGAAGGCATTTCACGATATCCTCAGGACATGGACAGACGTCCAATTTCGACATCAATCTTGAACAATCTCCCTGCTGTCTTAGCCTTCTGAGTTGAATAGAGACTATTATCTGGGCACTGGAAAAGTGTTTAAAAACTCACCAGTGACAGCACACAGGGAGAGAAACCAAATTGTTGATGATTCTTGGTTTCTGCTGTCAAAACATTTTTGCTTGAATGGCATTTGTGCTAGTTGAGCCAATCTTAATCCTAGTGCTGTAAACTTTCTCTCTCACCAGTGGTAGAGTAAGCAGAGAAATGGAGACAGGGAGATAGGGAGAGCGAGGGGAGACAGAAAAAGAGGGATGGAGAGGGGTAAAGAAAGAGGGGAAGGATAAAGAGATAGAGAGGGAGAGCGAGGGGTGGCAGAAGAAGAGTGATGGAGAGAGGTAGAGAGAGAAGGAGAGGGGAGAAAGAGATTACAGGGGAGAGGGAGAGAGAAAGACATTGGCACAACTTACCCCATGGCCATTGGCCTAATTTACCCCATGGCCATTGGCTCAACTTACCCCAAGGCAAATATTTTGAGTATATTAGCCCACACCTACAAGGTTGCAATTTCATGCTAGGTTTAGGACCTCATATTGAAGCTTATGGAGACCCCAACTGAGCTATAGAACAATCTTAACATTATCTATTTTGGTTTAGATACAAGCATCATGAAACCTCTAACACAGGTATCCCAAACTGGGGTAGGGGGGTACGTGCAATTCAGTCGGGGTTACGTCAAATAAAAATGTGATTTACATTTTTTTAAAATTAAATTAAACCATCTACTGTTCAGCGAAATAGCAACACAATGTCAAATACAGGTAGCCTAGTCAAATAATTAACATCCAATCACATTAACCGTTACTCTCTCGTGGGAATTCCACCAACAGTGCGTATGTATCCAAACATAATTACTGCTCATTCCGTTTGCTCGAAAATTGATAAATGGTTAAAAAAATGAAGGCCTGTGTCCATAGAGACACATACTAGCTCTACTGGTATGTATCTCTATGGATGACACAAGTTGTTCTGCGTCAATGAGCACATCCAATGCTAGCGTCAGTAATTCTACATTTGTTGTTAGCCCAGCTAGCATGGACACTGACAGTTGTGAATCTGATGTAGCCGAAGAGCTACTGCCCCCTTACCCGGGAAAGCACCGAACAACAGACAGGGACGTTGGACCATCGAAGAGGCGCAAATATGATGAGAACTACGTTCATTTGGGGTTCAGTTATATTGGGAGTAGTGCCTTTCCTCAGCCACGGTGTGTTATATGTGAAAAAGTATTATTTCATAACTCGATGAAACCTTCACTCTTGCGCAGACATTTAGAAACAAAACATGCCAATTTGAAAAATAAGCCACAGGAGTTTTCTGAGCGACAATTAAGACGACTTTTGAGTAGTAAGACACGTATAAAAGCAACAGATACTATTAATAAGAAGGGGCTAGAATCGTCTTAAAAGGTGAGCTACCGAGGCATGCTTCATACTATTGTGGAGGACTAAATTATTCCTGCTGCCACGGATATGGCTGGGACAATGCTGGGGGAAAAGGACAAAAAAACTATACAGACAATGTCTTCATCAAACAACACTGTTTCACGACGCATCAGTGACATGGCAGGAGATTTTTGAAACAATTACTGCTTTGCATACAAGCCATTGAATTCTATGCATTACAGCTGAATGAGTCAACAGCTCCTGGTATATGTCCGTTACGTTTATGGGGATCAATTTAGGAAGACATCCTCTTCTGCAAACCACTGGAAACCAGGACAACAGGAAAGTACGTGTTTTGAAATTGTCATGTTTCGTTTCTAAATGTCTGTGCAAGAGTGAAGGTTTCCCACGAGAGTGTAACGGTTAATGTGATTGGATGTTAATTATTTGACTAGGCTACTTGTATTTGACATTGTGTTATTATTTCGCTGAACACTTGATGGTTTAATTAAATTGTTGGCTGTGAAATGAGGCTACTCAGGCGAGAAAAAAAACCTCACACAAATGCATAGCCCCTTCAGAAAAAATAAATGTACTGTTTGAAAATGTGAAGAATACATTTTTTCAAAAAGCAATTTTAATTTTGTCAATAATTTAAAAAAAATGTGAATCTCAGTTTGGGAATACCTGGGCTAGGGGATATGGGCTAGGGACTAGGGGCTACATGGGCGTGCGAAAGTATTCAACCCCTCTGCATTTTTCCTATTTTGTTGCCTTACAAACTGGAATTAAAATAGATTTTTGGGGGGGTTGTATCATTTGATTTACACATGCGTACCACTTTGAACATTTAACATATTTTTAATTGTGAAACAAAATGGGTTTTTTTTAAACCTGAAAACTTGGGCATCCATAACCCCCCCCCCCCCCCCCAAAGTCAATACTTTGTAGAGCCACCTTTGGCAGCAATTACAGCTGCAAGTCTCTTGGGTATGTCTCTATAAGCTTGGCACATCTAGCCACTGGGATTTTTACCCATTCTTCAAGGCAAGGCAGGTTTCCCACAAGAATTTCCCTGTATTTAGCACCATCCATCATTGCTTCAATTCTGACCAGTTTCCCAGTCCCTGTCAATGAAAAACATCCCCACAGCATGATGCTGCCACCACCATGCTTCACTGTGGGGATGGTGTTCTCGGGGTGATGGGAGCTGTTGGGTTTGCGTCAGATATAGCGTTTTCCTTGATGGCCAAAAAGCTCAATTTTAGTCTCAATTGACCAGAGTACCTTCTTCCATATGTTTGGGGAGTCTCCCACATGTCTTTTGGATTTTTCGGGCCACTCTTCCGTAAAGCCCAGCTCTGTGGAGTGTACGGCTTAACCTGTTGGGGATAGGGGGCAGTATTTGCATGGCCGGATAAAAAACGTACCCAATTTAATCTGGTTACTACTCCTGCCCAGTAACTAGAATATGCATATAATTGTTTGATTTGGATAGAAAACACCCTAAAGTTTCTAAAACTGTTTGAATGGTGTCTGTGAGTATAACAGAACTCATTTGGCAGGCCAAAACCTGGGAAGATTCCAAACAGGAAGCGCTCTCTCTGACCATTTCATGGCCTTCTTGATCATCTCTAACCAAAACAGGGGATCTCTGGCATAACGTGACATTTCCTAACGCTCCCATAGGCTCTCAGAAGGCGCCAGAACGATGAATGGTGGCTTTGCAGGCCATGGCTTAAAAACATTAGCGCATTTGGATAGTGGTCGATCTGAGGACAATGAGACTGGAGGCGCGTGCACGAGCCGACACCATGTTTACTTTCTCTCTCTTTGACTCCCGGTCGGAATATTATCGCTTTTTTACGAGAAAAATCGCATAAAAATTGATTTTAAACAGCGTTTGACATGCTTCGAAGTACGGTAATGGAATATTTTGACATTTTTTGTCACGAAACGCGTCGGGCGCGTCACCCTTCTTTACCCTTCGGATAGTATCTTGAACGCAAGAAACAAAACGCCGCTATTTGGATATAACTATGGATTATTTTGAACCAAACCAACATTTGTTATTGAAGTAGAAGTCCTGGGAGTGCATTCTGACGAAGAACAGCAAAGGTAATCCAATTTTTCTTATAGTAAATCTTAGTTTGGCGAGTGACACACTTGGTGGGTGTCAAAATAGCTAGCCTGTGATGCCGGGCTATCTACTCAGAATATTGCAAAATGTGCTTTCACCGAAAAGCTATTTTAAAATCGGACATAGCGATTGCATAAAGGAGTTCTGTATCTATAATTCTTAAAATAATTACGTTTTTTGTGAACGTTTATCGTGAGTAATTTAGTAAATTCACCGGAAGTTTGCGGTGGGTATGCTAGTTCTGAACATCACATGCTAATGTAAAAAGCTGGTTTTTGATATAAATATTGAACAAAACATGCGATGTATTGTATAACATAATGTCCTAGGAGTGTCATCTGATGAAGATCATCAAAGGTTAGTGCTGCATTTAGCTGTGGTTTGGGTTTATGTGACATATATGCTTGCTTTGAAAATGGCTATGTGATTATTTGTGTCTATGTACTCTCCTAACATAATCTAATGTTTTGCTTTCGCTGTAAAGCCTTTTTGAAATCGGACAATGTGGTTAGATTAACGAGAGTCTTGTCTTTAAAATGGTGTAAAATAGTCATATGTTTGAGAAATTGAAGTTATAGCATTTTTGAGGTATTTGTATTTTGCGCGACGCGATTCCACTGGCTGTTGACCTCGCCCAGACAGATTAATGCCCTCCTTGCGTGGTCGGTGAGTTTTGGTGGGCGGCCCTCTCTTGGCAGGTTGGTCGTGTTGCCATATTCTTTTACATGTTTTAATAATGGATTTAATGGTGCTCATTGGGATGTTCAAAGTTTCTGATATTTTTTTATAACCCAACCCTGATCTGTACTTCTCCACAACTTTGTTCCTGACCTGTTTGGAGAGCTCCTTGGTCATCATGGTGCCGCTTGCTTGGTGGTGCCCCTTGCTTAGTGGTGTTGCAGACTCTGGGGCCTTTCAGAACAGGTGTATATATACTGAGATCATGTGACACTTAGATTGAACACAGGTGAACTTTATTTAACTAATTATGTGACTTCTGAAGGTAATTGGTTGCACCAGATCTTATTTAGGGGCGTCATAGCAAACGGGATGAATACATATTTTTATTTTTATTTTTATTTCACCTTTATTTAACCAGGTAGGCAAGTTGAGAACAAGTTCTCATTTACAATTGCGACCTGGCCAAGATAAAGCAAAGCAGTTCGACAACATACAAAAACACAGAGTTACACATGGAGTAAAACAACATACAATCAATGATGCAGTAGAAAAAAATAAGACTATATACAATGTGAGCAAATGATGTGAGATAATGGAGGTAAAGGCAAAAAAATGCCATGGTGGCAAAGTAAATAAAGTATGGCAAGAAAAAAACACTGGAATGGTAGATTTGTAGTTTGAAGAAAGTTAAAAGTTAAAATATAAATAATATGGTGCAAAGGAGCAAAATAAATAAAATAAATAAATACAGTAGGGGAAAAGGTAGTAGTTTGGGCTCAATTAAAGATGGGCTATGTACAGGTGCAGAGATCTGTGAGCTGCTCTGACAGCTGGTGCTTAAAGCTAGTGAGGGAGATAAGTGTTTCCAGTTTTAGAGATTTTTGTAGTTCGTTCCAATCATTGGCAGCTGAGAACTGGAAGGAGAGACGACCAAAGGAGGAGTTGGCTTTAGGGGTGACCAGAGAGATATACCTACTGGAGCGCGTGCTACAGGTGGGTGCTGCTATGGTGACCAGTGAGCGGAGATAAGGGGGGACTTTACCTAGCAGGGTCTTGTAGATGACCTGGAGCCAATGTGTTTGGCGACGATGATGAAGTGAAGGCCAGCCAACGAGAGCATACAGGTCGCAGTGGTGGGTTGTATATGGGGCTTTGGTGACAAAACGGATGGCACTGTGATAGACTGCATCCAGCTTGTTGAGTAGGGTATTGGAGGCTATTTTGTAAATGACATCGCCGAAGTCGAGGATTGGTAGGATGGTCAGTTTTACGAGGGTATGTTTGGCAGCATGAGTGAAGGATGCTTTGTTGCGAAATAGGAAGCCAATTCTAGATTTCACTTTGGATTGGAGATGATTGATGTGAGTCTGGAAGGAGAGTTTACAGTCTAACCAGACACCTAGGTATTTGTAGTTGTCCACAAATTCTAAGTTAGAACCGTCCAGAGAAGTTATGCTGGATGGGCGGGCAGGTGCAGGCAGCGATCGGTTGAAGAGCATGCATTTAGTTTTACTTGTGTTTAGGAGCAGTTGGAGACCACGGAAGGAGAGTTGAATGGCATTGAAGCTCGTCTGGAGGGTTGTTAACACAGTGTCCAAAGAAGGGCCAGAAGTATACAGAATGGTGTCGTCTGCGTAGAGGTGGATCAGAGATTCACCAGCAGCAAGAGCGACATCATTTATGTATACAGAGAAAAGAGTTGGCCCAAGAATTGAACCCTGTGGTACCCCCATAGAGACTGCCAGAGGTCCAGACAGTAGGCCCTCCGATTTGACACACTGAACTCTGTCAGAGAAGTAGTTGGTGAACCAGGCGACGCAATCGTTTGAGAAACCAAGGCTACTAAGTCTGCCGATGAGGATGTGGTGATTAACAGAGTCAAAAGCTTTGGCCAGGTCAATGAATACGGCAGCACAGTAATGTTTCTTATCGATGGCGGTTACGATGTCGTTTAGGACCTTGAGCGTGGCTGAGGTGCACCCATGACCAGCTCTGAAACCAGATTGCATAGCGGAGAGGGTGCGGTGGGATTCAAAATAGTCGGTAATCTGTTTGTTGACTTGGCTTTCGAAGACCTTAGAAAGGCAGGGTAGGATGGATATAGGTCTGTAGCAACTTGGGTCAAGAGTGTCACCTTCTTTGAAGAGGGGGATGACAGCAGCTGCTTTCCAATCTATGGGAATCTCAGACGACACGAAAGAGAGGTTGAACAGGCTAGTAATAGGGGTTGCAATAATTTCGGCAGATAATTTTAGAAAGAAAGGGTCCAGATTGTCAAGCCCAGCTGATTTGTAGGGGTCCAGATTTTGCAGCTCTTTCAGAACATCAGCTGAATGGATTTGGGAGAAGGAGAAATGGGGGAGGCTTGGGCGAGTAGCTGTGGGGGGTGCAGTGCTGTTGAATGCAGTAGGGGTAGTTAGGTGGAAAGCATGGCCAGCCGTAGAAAAATGCTTATTGAAATTCTCAATTATAGTGGGCTTATCGGTGGTGACAGAGTTTCCTATCCTCAGTGCAGTGGGCAGTTGGGAGGAGGTGTTCTTATTCTCCATGGACTTTACAATGTCCCAGAACTTTTTAGAGTTGGAGTTGCACGAAGCAAATTTCTGTTTGAAAAAGCTAGCCTTGGCGTTTCTAACTGCCTGTGTGTATTGGTTTCTAACTTCCCTAAAAAGTTGCATATCGCGGGGGCAATTCGATGCTAATGCAGAACGCCACAGGATATTTTTGTGTTGGTTAAGGGCAGTCAGGTCTGGGGAGAACCAAGGGCTATATCTGTTCCTGGTTCTAAATTTCTTGAAAGGGGCATGCTTATTTAAGATGGAGAGGAAGGCATTTTTAAAAAATAACCAGGCATCCTCTACTGACGGGATGAGGTCAATATCCTTCCAGGATACCAGGGCCAGGTCGATTAGAAAGGCTTGCTCGTTGAATATGCACGCACCACTTTTCCGTTTTTTTTTTGTTTTTTTTTTAAGTTATTTTTTTCATTTCACTTCACCAATTTGGACTATTTTGTGTATGTAGATTACATGAAATCCAAATAAAATCAATTTAAATTACAGGTTGTAATGCAACGAAATAGGAAAAATGCCATCAGGGATAAATACTTTTGCAAGGCACTGTATGGGCTAGGGGCTAGGAGCTACGGGTTGGGGCTAGGAGCTAAGTGCTAGGGACTAGCCGCTATGGGCTATGGGCTATGAGCGAAGGGCTAGGGACTAGGAGCTATGGGCTAGGGGCTAGGAGCTATGGGCTAGGGGCTAGGAGCTATGGGCTTGGTTTTAGGGACTGGGGGTTGATTTTGGGTGGGATTCAGTTTCTCTGCAGGTAGCTATAGTAGATAACTGTCTCAACCTGGGTCCTCTCAAAGAAGACAGCTCTGAGACTCACTGCATTATTGAGTCACATTCAAAGTCAACTGAGCGACTCTGTCTGCTAGGAGAGTGATAGTATTACCACAGACTGTGTGTGTGTGTGTGTGTGTGTGTGTGTGTGTGTGTGTGTGTGTGTGTGTGTGTGTGTGTGCGAGCACACGTTTGTGTGTGTGTGTGATTGTGTGTGTCACCATTAGCCACCTGTAGCCCCAGTAGAAGTGGGTATAGTAGCCTGTAAATGATCCATGAAGCGACTGGAACAAGCAGGGCCCAGTGTAAAACCTCATTTGGGTCCTAAATCATTACGCCTGTGTGACAGGCTTGGCCCTCTCAGAGCAGTGTGTGTGCATGTTCGCATGTGTGTGTGTGTGTGTGTGTGCATGTGCATATGTGTGTGTCCTGCCAGCTGCGCGACACTCCCTGCATCTGGCCAATCACAACAGAGGCACTGTGCCACAGTCGGCCGCAGTGAGGGGGAGAACAGCATGCTATAGACTGGCTGGCTCAGGGTTCTGAAATTAAGTGGAGGTGAAAAAGGTTATATCAACCACTCCTACCTCCCTAACCTCCTACTTCCCTAACCTCCTACACCACCACCACCTTCACCACTACCACCTCCTACCCCGCCACCACCACCATCTTCTACCCCACCGCCACCACCACCACCACCTCCGACCCCACCACCACCTCCTACCCCACCACCACTACCATCTCCACCACCACCTCCTACCCCACCACCCCCACTCTTAAAGGGAGTGCTCCTAATCTCAGCTTGTTACATGTATAAAAGACACCTGTCCACAGAAGCAATCAATCAATCAGATTCCAAACTCTCCACCATGGCCAAGACCAAAGAGCTGTCCAAGGATGTCAGGGACAAGATTGTAGACTTACACAAGGCTGGAATGGGCTACAAGATCATCGCCAAGCAGCTTGGTGAGAAGGTGACAACAGTTGGTGCGATTATTCGCAAATGGAAGAAACACAAAATAACTGTCAATCTCCCTCGGCCTGGGGCTCCATGTAAGATCTCACCTCGTGGAGTTGCAATGATCTTGAGAACAGTGAGGAATCAGCCCAGAACTACACGGGAGGATCTTGTCAATGATCTCAAGGCAGCTGGGACCATAGTCACCAAGAAAACAATTGGTAACACACTATGCCGTGAAGGACTGAAATCCTGCAGCGCCCGCAATGTCCCCCTCCTCAAGAAAGCACATATACATGCCCGTCTGAAGTTTGCCAATGAACATCTGAATGATTCAGAGGACAACTGGGTGAAAGTGTTGTGGTCAGATGAGAACAAAATTGAGCTCTTTGGCATCAACTCAACTCGCCATGTTTGGAGGAGGAGGAATGCTGCCTATGACCGCAAGAACACCATCCCCACCGTCAAACATGGAGGTGGAAACATTATGCTTTGGGGGTGTTTTTCTGCTAAGGGGACAGGACAACTTCACCGCATCAAAGGGACGATGGACGGGGCCATGTACCGTCAAATCTTGGGTGAGAACCTCCTTCCCTCAGCCAGGGCATTGAAAATGGGTCGTGGATGGGTATTCCAGCATGACAATGACCCAAAACACACAGCCAAGGCAACAAAGGAGTGGCTCAAGAAGAAGCATATTAAGGTCTTAGAGTGGCCTAGCCAGTCTCCAGACCTTAATCCCATAGAAAATCTATGGAGGGAGCTGAAAGTTCGAGTTCTGCAAAGAGGAGTGGGACAAAATCCCTCCTGAGATGTGTGCAAACCTGGTGGCCAACTACAAGAAACGTCTGACCTCTGTGATGCCAACAAGGGTTTTGCCACCAAGTACTAAGTCATGTTTTGCAGAGGGGTCAAATACTTATTTCCCTCATTAAAATGCAAATCAATTTATAACATTTTTGACTTGCGTTTTTTCTGGATTTTTTGGTTGTTATTCTGTCTCTCACTGTTCAAATAAACCTATCATTAAAATTATAAACTGATCATTTCTTTGTCAGTGGGCAAACGTACAAAATCAGCAGGGAATCAAATACTTTTTTCCCTCACTATACCACCTCCACCACCACAACCTCCGACCCCACCACCATCTGCTACCCCACCACCACCTCCTACCCCACCACCAACTCAACTCCTACCCCACCACCACTACCATCTCCAACACCACTTCCTACCCCACCACCACCACCACCACCACTACTACCATCTCCACCACCACCTCCTACCCCACCACCACTACCATCTCCAACACCACTTCCTACCCCACCACCACCACCACCACCACTACTACCATCTCCACCACCACCTCCTACCCCACCACCACTACCATCTCCAACACCACTTCCTACCCCACCACCACCACCACCACCACCACTACCATCTCCAACACCACTCCCTACCCCACCACCACCACCACCACAACCACTACTACCATCTCCACCACCACCTCCTACCCCACCACCACCACTACTACCATCTCCACCACCACCTCCTACCCCACCACCACCACCTCCTAACAGCCTCCAGTTGGCATTCCAATTCATCCCAAAGGCGTTCGATGGGGTTGAGTTAAGGCTCTGTGCAGGCCAGTCAAGTTCTGCCACACCAATCTCGACAAACCATTTCTGTATGGACCTTGCTTTGATCATGGGGGCATTGCCATGCTGAAACAGAAAATGGCCTTCCACAAACTGTTGCCACAAAGTTGGAAGCACAGAATCATCTAGAATGTCACTGTACACTGTAGCGTTAAGATTTCCCTTCACTGGAACAAAGGGGCCTATCCCGAACCATGAAAAACAGCCCCAGACCATTATTACTCCTCCACCAAAATGTACAGTTGTCACTATGCGTTGGAGCAGGTAGCATTCTCCCAGAATTTGACAAACCCAGATTTATCCGTCAGACTGCCAGATGGTGAAGCGTGATTCATCACTCCAGAGAATGTGTTTCCACTCCTCCAGAGTCAAATAGCGGCGGGCTTTACACCACTCCATCCGATGCTTGACATTGCGCATGGTGATCTTAGGCTTGTGTGTGGCTGCTCGGCCATGGAAACCCATTTCTTGAAGCTCCCGACGAACAGTTTCTGTGCTGACGTTGGTTCCAGAGGCAGTTTGGAACTCGGTAGTGAGTGTTGCAACCGAAGGACAGATAATTTGTACACTCTACGTGCTTCAGCGCTCAGTGGTCTCGTTCTGTGAACTTGTGTGGCCTACCACTTCGTGGCTGAGCCGTTGTTGCTCCTAGACGTTTCCACTTCAAAATAACAGCACTTACAGTTGACCGGGCAGCTCTAGCAGGGCAGACATTTTATGAACTGACTTGTTGGAAAGGTGGCATCCTATGTTGGTGCAATGTTGACAGTCACTGAGCTCTTCAGTAAGGCCATTCTACTGACAATGTGTGTCTATGGAGATTGCATGGCTGTGTGCTCAATTTTATATACCTGTCAGCAACGGATGTGGCTGAAATAGCCGAGTCCACTCATTTGAAGTCCAAATACTGTTGCATATACAGTGCATTCAGAAAGTATTCAGACCCCTTGACTTTTTGCACATTTTGTTACGTTACAGCCTTATTCTAAAATGTATTAGATTGATAAGAAAACTATCTAAACACAATACTCCACAATGACAAAGCAAAACATTTTTTTTTTTTACATATTACCAAAGGTAATACAAATAAAAAACTGAAATATTACATTTACATAAATATTCAGACCCTCCCATTCTTCTCTGCAGATCCTCTCAAGCTCTGTCAGGTTAGATGGGTAGTGTCGCTGAAACTAAAAAGATTTGTCATGGGTCCTGAGATACTCAAAAGGTTCTACAGCTGCACCATCGAGAGCGTCCTGACAGGTTGCATCACTACCTGGTACGGCAATTGCTCGGCCTCTGACCGCAAGGCACTACAGAGAGTAGTGCGTATGGCCCAATACATCACTGGGGCTAAGCTGCCTGCCATCCAGGACCTCTACACCAGGCGGTGTCAGAGGAAGGCCCTAAAAATTGTCAAAGAGATCAGCCACCCCAGTCATAGACTGTTCTCTCTACTACCGCATGGCAAGCAGTACCGGAGTGCCAAGTCTAGGACAAAAAGGCTTCTCAACAGTTTTTACCCCCAAGCCATAAGACTCCTGAACAGGTAATCAAATGGCTACCCGGACTATTTGCATTGTGTGCCCCCCACCCCTCTTTTTACGCTGCTGCTACTCTCTGTTTATCATATTTGCATAGTCACTTTAACTATACATTCATGTGCATACTACCTCAATTGGCCCGACCAACCAGTGCTCCCGCATATTGGCTAACCGGGCTATCTGCATTGTGTCCCACCCACCACCCGCCAACCCCTCTTTTACGCTACTGCTACTCTCTGTTCATCATATATGTATAGTCCCTTTAACCATATCTACATGTACATACTACCTCAGTCAGCCTGACTAACCAGTGTCTGTTTGTAACCTCGCTACTTCTATAGCCTCGCTACTGTATATAACCTATTTCTTTACCTGCCTATTGTTCACCTGATACCTTTTTTGCACTATTGGTTAGAGCCTGTAAGTAAGCATTTCACTGTAAGGTCTACACCTGTTGTATTCAGTGCACGTGACAAATACACTTTGATTTGATTTGATTTGCTCTGCTATTTTCAGGACTCTCCAGAGGTGTTCGATCGAGTTCAAGTCTGGGCTCTGGCTGGGCCACTGAAGGACATTCAGAGACTTGTCCAAAGCCACTCCTGTGTTGTCTTGCCTGTCTGCTTAGGGTCGTTGTCCTGTTGGTATGTTAACCTTCACCCCTGTCTGAGGTCCTGTGTGCTCTGGAGCAGGTTTTCATCATGGTGCAAGGTTTCCTCCAGACGTGACACTTGGCATTCAGGCCAAAGATTTCAATATTGGTTTCATCAGACCAGAGAATCTTGTTCCTCATGGTCTGAGAGTCCTTTAGGTGCCTTTTGGCAAACTCCAAGTGGGCTGTCATGTGCATTTTACTGAGGAGTGGCTTGATTGATGGAGTGCTGCAGAGATGGTTGTCCTTCTGGAAGGTTCTCCCATCTCCACAGAAGAACTCTGTGATCCCCATCGGGATCTTGGTCACCTCTCTGACCAAGGCCCTTCTCCCCTGATTGCTCAGTTTGGCCAGGCGGCCAGCTCTAAGAAGAGGCTTGGTGGTCCCAAACTTCTTACATTTAAGAATGATGGAGGCCACTGTGTTCTTGGGGACTTTCAATGCTGCAGAAATGCTTTGGTATCCTTCCCCAGATCTGTGCCTTGAAAATATCCTGTCTCGGAGCTCTACGGACAATTCCTTTGACCTAATGGCTTGGTTTTTGCTCTGACAACTGTGGGACCTTATATAGACAGGTGTGTGCCTTTCCAAATCATGTCCAATCAATTGAATTTACCACAGGTGTACTCCAATCAAATTGTAGAAACATCTCAAGGATGATCAATGGAAACAGGATGCACCTGAGCTCAATTTGGAGTCTCATAGCAAAGGGTCTGAATGCTTATGCAAAGGTATATATTTTTTTTATTTTTAATACATTTGATAAAATGTAAAAACCTATTTTCACTTTGCTAATATGGAGTATTGTGTGTCGATTGGTGAGGAAAAACATTAATTTAATCCATTTTAGAATAAGGCTGTAATGTAACAAAATGTGAAAAAACTCAAGGGGTGTCACGACTTCCATCAAAGTCGTTTCCTCTCCTTGTTCGGGCGGCGTTCGGCGGTTGGTGTCACCGGTCTTCTAGCCATGTCTTGTTTTCCTACACAGCTGGTTTCCATTTCCCTCATTATTTGTTGTGTATTTAACCCTCTGTTCCCCCCCATGTCTTTGTATGGAATTGTTTGTTGTAAGTGCACATGTTTACTGGTGTGCGTCGGGTTTTTGTACCCATATTATGTTGTATTTTTATGCCGTTTGTTTCTGGATTAAGCTGCTAGTTCTACCTAGTTCTGCTCTCCTGCGTCTGACCCCCTGCCACCAGTTACACACCCTTTTACAAGGGGTCTGAATACTTTCCGAATGCACTGTACAGTGTATATTCACCCAGTCAGTGGTGGTATATTGACTCAGTCAGTGGTGGTATATTCACCCTGTCAGTGGAGGTATATTGACCCAGTCAGTGGAGGTATATTGACCCAGTCAGTGGAGGTATATTCACCCTGTCAGTGGTGGTATATTGACCCAGTCAGTGGAGGTATATTGACCCAGTCAGTGGAGGTATATTCACCCTGTCAGTGGAGGTATATTGACCCAGTCAGTGGAGGTATATTGACCCAGTCAGTGGTGATATATTGACCCAGTCAGTGGTGGTATATTGACCCAGTCAGATGTGGTATATTCACCCAGTCAGTGGAGGTATATTGACCCAGTCAGTGGAGGTATATTCACCCTGTCAGTGGAGGTATATTGACCCAGTCAGTGGAGGTATATTCACCCTGTCAGTGGAGGTATATTGACCCAGTCAGTGGAGGTATATTGACCCAGTCAGTGGTGATATATTGACCCAGTCAGTGGTGGTATATTGACCCAGTCAGTTGTGGTATATTGACCCAGTCAGTGGTGGTATGTTCACCCAGTCAGTGGTGGTATATTCACCCTGTCAAAGGAGGTATATTGACCCAGTCAGTGGAGGTATATTGACCCAGTCAGTGGAGGTATATTCACCCTGTCAGTGGTGGTATATTGACCCAGTCAGTGGAGGTATATTGACCCAGTCAGTGGTGGTATATTCACCCTGTCAGTGGAGGTATATTGACCCAGTCAGTGGAGGTATATTGACCCAGTCAGTGGTGGTATATTCACCCAGTCAGTGGAGGTATATTGACCCAGTCAGTGGAGGTATATTGACCCAGTCAGTGGTGGTATATTGACCCAGTCAGTGGAGGTATATTCACCCAGTCAGTGGAGGTATATTGACCCAGTCAGTGGAGGTATATTCACCCAGTCAGTGGAGGTATATTCACCCTGTCAGTGGAGGTATATTGACCCAGTCAGTGGAGGTATATTCACCCTGTCAGTGGACGTATATTGACCCAGTCAGTGGTGGTATATTGACCCAGTCAGTGGAGGTATATTGACCCAGTCAGTGGAGGTATATTGACCCAGTCAGTGGAGGTATATTGACCCAGTCAGTGGAGGTATATTGACCCAGTCAGTGGAGGTATATTCACCCAGTCAGTGGAGGTATATTGACCCAGTCAGTGGAGGTATATTGACCCAGTCAGTGGAGGTATATTGACCCAGTCAGTGGAGGTATATTGACCCAGTCAGTGGTGGAATATTGACCCAGTCAGTGGAGGTATATTCACCCAGTCAGTGGAGGTATATTGACCCAGTCAGTGGAGGTATATTGACCCAGTCAGTGGAGGTATATTGACTCAGTCAGTGGTGGTATATTGACCCAGTCAGTGGTGGTAAATTGACCCAGTCAGTGGAGGTATATTGACCCAGTCAGTGGAGGTATATTCACCCAGTCAGTGGTGGTATATTGACCCAGTCAGTTGTGGTATATTGACCCAGTCAGTGGTGGTATATTGACCCAGTCAGTGGTGGTATATTCACCCAGTCAGTGGAGGTATATTCACCCAGTCAGTGGAGGTATATTGACCCAGTCAGTGGAGGTATATTGACCCAGTCAGTGAAGGTATATTCACCCAGTCAGTGGTGGTATATTGACCCAGTCAGTTGTGGTATATTGACCCAGTCAGTGGTGGTATATTGACCCAGTCAGTGGTGGTATATTGACCCAGTCAGTGGAGGTATATTCACCCAGTCAGTGGAGGTATATTGACCCAGTCAGTTGTGGGATATTGACCCAGTCAGTGGTGGTATATTCACCCAGTCAGTTGTGGTATATTGACCCAGTCAGTGGTGGTATATTGACCCAGTCAGTGGAGGTATATTGACCCAGTCAGTGGAGGTATATTCACCCAGTCAGTTGTGGTATATTGACCCAGTCAGTGGTGGTATATTGACCCAGTCAGTGGAGGTATATTGACCCAGTCAGTGGTAGTATATTGACCCAGTCAGTGGAGGTATATTCACCCAGTCAGTGGAGGTATATTCACCCAGTCAGTGGAGGTATATTGACCCAGTCAGTGGAGGTATATTGACTCAGTCAGTGGTGGTATATTCACCCAGTCAGTGGCGGTATATTGACCCAGTCAGTGGTGGTATATTGACCCAGTCAGTGGAGGTATATTGACCCAGTCAGTGGAGGTATATTCACCTAGTCAGTGGAGGTATATTCACCCAGTCAGTGGAGGTATATTGACCCAGTCAGTGGAGGTATATTCACCCAGTCAGTTGTGGTATATTGACCCAGTCAGTGGTGGTATATTGACCCAGTCAGTGGAGGTATATTGACCCAGTCATTGGAGGTATATTCACCCAGTCAGTTGTGGTATATTGACCCAGTCAGTGGAGGTATATTGACCCAGTCAGTGGAGGTATATTGACCCAGTCAGTGGAGGTATATTCACCGTCAGTGGAGGTATATTGACCCAGTCAGTCGAGGTATATTGACCCAGTCAGTGGAGGTATATTCACCCTGTCAGTGGAGGTATATTCACCCAGTCAGTGGTGGTATATTGACCCAGTCAGTTGTGGTATATTGACCCAGTCAGTTGTGGTATATTCACCCTGTCAGTGGAGGTATATTCACCCAGTCAGTGGTGGTATATTGACCCAGTCAGTTGTGGTATATTGACTCAGTCAGTGGTAGTATATTCACCCTGTCAGTTGTGGTATATTGACCCAGTCAGTTGTGGTATATTGACTCAGTCAGTGGTGGTATATTCACCCTGTCAGTGGTGGTATATTGACCCAGTCAGTGGTGGTATATTGACTCAGTCAGTGGTGGTATATTCACCCTGTCAGTTGTGGTATATTGACCCAGTCGGTGGTGGTATATTGACCCAGTCAGTGGTGGTATATTGACCCAGTCAGTGGAGGTATATTGACCCAGTCAGTGGAGGTATATTGACCCAGTCAGTGGAGGTATATTGACCCAGTCAGTTGTGGTATATTGACTCAGTCAGTGGTGGTATATTCACCCTGTCAGTTGTGGTATATTGACCCAGTCAGTGGTGGTATATTGACCCAGTCAGTGGTGGTATATTGACCCAGTCAGTGGCGGTATATTCACCCAGTCAGTGGTGGTATATTGACCCAGTCAGTGGAGGTATATTGACCCAGTCAGTGGAGGTATATTGACCCAGTCAGTGGTGGTATTTTGACTCAGTCAGTGGTGGTATATTGACCCAGTCAGTGGAGGTATATTGACCCAGTCAGTGGTGGTATATTCACCCTGTCAGTGGAGGTATATTGACCCAGTCAGTGGCGGTATATTCACCCAGTCAGTGGTGGTATTTTGACCCAGTCCTTATTTTCCACTATCCATCACAGGGCAGGGTAATGTTGGAGGGCAGCACACATGGAATGTTCCATTGAGGAAGGCATGACAGAGGTGGCCAGATTCTCTCCTTCTCTGCCCAACTGGCCAGAATCAAATCAAATCTAATTTATTTGTCACATACACGTGGTTAGCAGATGTTATTGCGAGTGTAGTGAAATGCTTGTGCTTCTAGTTCAGACAGTACAGCAATATTGTAACGGGCATCGTAAGGATTAGACCAAGGTGCAGAGGGAACGTGTATACTCATCTTTTTTATTAAATCAAAAGAAGGAAAAACAAACAAATCACGTATACAAAACAACGAACGACACTAAACAGTCCTGTCAGGTGCACAGACACAAAACAGGAGACAACTACCCACAAATCCCATTACAAAAACACCCCTATAACATAGGAACAGCTGCCTCCAATTGAAGGTCAATCCAATGAACTAAACATAGAAATAAAAAAGACTAGACTGAACATAGAAATACACTAACATAGAACATATACCAAAAAACCCCGGAACACATAAAACAAACACCCCCTGCCACGTCCTGACCAAACTACAATAACAAATAACCCCTTTACTGGTCAGGACGTGACAAATATCAACAAGTAATACATAGTAATACATACCTAATACATAGAAAAGAACGTCTCCATTAAGTGTGTGTGTGTGTGTGTGTGTGTCTGTATTTTGATGAGTGATTCAGTGTCCCTATGTTGTGACATAGGCATAGCTTCTGAAATCCCACATCAGGCCTGCTGAAACCATAATAACCAGTGGAATGTCTCAGCCTTCTTTACCTCACAAGCCGGCTTACAATTAAGGCTAATTACAGTGTTAAAAATAATACAACAATTTACCTAAAATACCTGCATTTTGTGTAATGTTTTGGGCCTGCATATAAAAATGACAATGTTTGTACATTGTCAGAGTTGTCTGAAGCTAGATGTCTGCGTTGGGTGGATGGAAGTGTTCGTGTGGTGTGTGTGTATGTGGTGTGTGTGTGTGTGTGTGTGGTGTGTGTGCGTGTGTGTGTGTACACGAGGAGGCTAGAGGTTAGCAGTTTAGCGTTGAGTGGCCCAGTTAGGTGAGAGACCAGTCACATTCCAAACGATTTGGCAGAAGGTGACGCATGCACTCACACATGAAAACATGCACACACACGCAAACTCAAGCAGACTCTCTCTCTCTCATGATCATTCATCTCTGCTCCGTGAACAACACCCTTGCTACCTTGTATCCCCATATCTCTCTCTCTCTCTCTCTCTCTCTCTCTCTCTCTCTCTCTCTCTCTCTCCACATTTCCTTCTCTCATTCCATCTACTTCTCTCGCCCTCTCTTCATCTCCCGCCCTCTCAATCTCTCTCTCTCCATCTCCCTCTCTGTCTCATGTTTAACATTGTGGTGCTTTAAAAGGGAAATCTACATTATCAAAGCATTGTCCCTGCCACTATTTCGGTAAAAAGCTGAGGGATTGGGCTGGAAAATAATTTAACTACTCTCAGATTCATAGACCAAGCTGGCTAACCGTCCATGATATCAACATGATAGTTTGAACAATGTTTTGAGGCTATACACTGTTTGTTTACATTTACTTTGTTTACAAAGAATGGAGTAAAACAAGCTTATATTTTGGGTTCTGATGGGGTACGACAGCTGAACTAAGCTCATGAGGCATTTATGAGATATTCGTCAAAAATCAATGAGTACATATCATTAATTTATAATTCCATAAATGAATGTAGCAACTGCAGATTGCCCCTTTAAATACCTAGTGACTCGCTTTCCAAGTAGATATTGTCCCTTCTCAGGCTTTACCTAGAAAGCACTTCTTGTTGCAGTTTCAGATCATTTCCAGCAAACGTAGAGTGTTTTCTAGGGATCTGTTATTCTAGGAATACTGCAAAGAAGAAAAGTGATACTTAAAGACCATATGTGGTGCTTAACAACAAATTAAACAAGTTCACTCACAAACACACGTGTCAATAAAACCCACACAAGGTCCACTGCAGTGCGTTGTATAGAAGCAAAACCTGCCAAACCTCATAGGCCACATAATCACCCCCACACGCACATGAACAAAGTAGCACGGTTGGCCAGCTAGAGTGTAGTGACTGGCCGGTGAGGAGCACATCAACATACATTAGTGTGCTTTTATAGCAGGCAGGTCACCCATGATACAAGTCAGTATTCGACGTCTATCCGTGTCTGAGTCTGTCAGGAAATGATGTGGAAACCAGACACTAGGGGCAACAGTTAGCGACATAACTTCTAAGTAAATTTCGGTTTTGCTAAGGGTTTTTTATATTTTTGTTTTAACCCTATCTCAAACCTTAACCCAAAACTTAATTAGTAGTTAATGCCTAAACTTATCATTAAACACTTTGAAATTTGACATTTGGAACAACTTTGACATTTCAAGTTTGAGAAACATGGATGAATGTCTAGTTCTGACGTGAGACTGTGAGAGCTGGTAGTTTATGGACTGGGGTTGCAATAAAATCAACACTCAGGCACAAGATGACTGGGATTTTACTACCACACACACACACATACACAAATGCACACACACACACACCAGCTCTTTGAGTGACTGAGTGGTGAGTTTATGTGTTTGTGTCGCTCAGTGAAAGTATTTTTCACAGCTCTATAAAATATGTCTCAGAGACTCTACTCTTGTATATTATGGCAGGCCACATCTGTCTCTGTCTGTGTGTGTGTGTGTCTGTCTGTGTGTGTGTGTCTGTGTGTCTGTCTGTGTCTGTCTGTCTCTGTGAAGAACAGAGTAGACATAAAACTTTCTCACAGAACATATGAGATATGAGACAATCTAATTTCATGATGATTATGCTAAAGGAACTAATGACGATTTAGAGGAGAACAGAGAGATGAAACTACATGACCGAATGCGTAGATTGCTGAGGAAATTGTTTTATTTAATCCCTTTTAGAATAAGGCTGTAACATAACAAAATGTGGCAAAATTCAAGGGGTCTGAATACACTGTGCATACACAAAGGCACTGTGCATTCGGGAAAGTATTCTGACCCCTTGACTTTTTCCACGTTTTGTTATGTTGCAGCCTTATTCTAAAATGTATCACATAGTTTTTTCCCCCTCATCAATCTACACAGAATACCCAATAATGACAAAGCGAAAACAGGTTTTTTGATTTTTTTGGAAAATGTATTAAAAATAAAAAACAGAAATACCTTATTTACATAAGTATTAAGACCCTTTGCTATGAGACTCAAACTTGAGCTCAGGTGCATCCTGTTTCCATTGATCATCCTTGAGATGTTTCTGCAACTTGATTGGAGTCCACCTGTGGTAAATTCAATTGACTGGACATGATTTGGAAAGGCACACACCTGTCTATATAAGGTCCCACAGTTGACAGTGCATGTCAGAGCAAAAACCAAGCCATTAGGTCGAAGGACTTGTCCATAGAGCTTCTTTCTGCAGCATTGAAGGTCCCCAAGAACATAGTGGCCTCCATCATTCTTAAACGGAAGAGCTGGCTGCCAGGCCAAACTGAGCATTCGGGGGAGAAGTGCCTTGGTCTGGGAGGTGACCAAGAACCCGATGGTCACTCTGAAAGAGCTCCAGAGGTCCTCTGTGGAGATAGGAGAACCATCTCTGCAGCACACCACCTATCAAGCCTTTATAGTAGAGTGGCCAGACGGATGCCACTCCTCAGAAAAAGGCACATGACAGCCCACTTGGAATTTGCCAAAAGGCACCTAAAGAACTCTCAGACCATGAGAAACAAGATTCTCTGGTCTGATGAAACCAATATTGAACTCTTTGGCCTGAATGACAAGCATCACATCTGGAGGAAACCTGGCACCATCCCTACAGTGAAGCATGGTGGTGGCAGCATCATGCTGTGCCATCAAGAATTTTAAGCTGTAGGGACTGGGAGACTAGTCAGGATCAAGGGAAAGATGAACGGATCAAAGTACAGAGATATCCTTGATGAAAACCTGTTCCAGAGCGCTCAGGACCTCAGACTGAGGGTGAAGGTTCACCTTCCAACAGGACAACGACCCTAAGCACACAGCCAAGACATCACAGGATTTGCTTTGGGACTGGTCTCTGAATGTCCTTGAGTGGCCCAGCCAGAGCCCGGACTTGAACCCGATCAAACATCTCTGGAGAGACCTGAAAATAGCTGTGCTGCAGCGCTCCCCATCCAACCTGACAGAGCTTGAGAGGATCTGCAGAGAAGAATGGGAGAAATTACCCAAGTACATGTGTGCCAACCTTGTAGCGTCATACCCAAGAAGACTCAAGGCTGTAATCGCTGCCAAAGGGGCTTCAACAAAGTACTAAGCAAAGTGTCTGAATAATTATGTAAATGTAATATTTCTGTTTTTATATTTAATACATTTGCAAACATTTCTAAAAACCTGTTTTTACTTTGTCATTATTGGGCATTGTGTGTGGATTGATGGGGGGGGGAACAATTTAATCAATTTTAGAATAAGGCTGTAACGTAACAAAATGTTGAAAAAGTCAAGGGGTCTGAATACTTTCCAAAAACTTTTCCTTTCTCTTATGTTGTGTATCTCAAGGACATTATGATTTATGACATAAGATTATATAACTTATGTTGCCATGAAGATACTCTTTTGAGAACAGCTGTCACAACTTCCGCCAAAGTCGGCTCCTCTCCTTGTTCGGGCTGCGTTTGGCGATCGACGTCACCGGCTTTCTAGCCATCACCGCTCCATTTTTCATATTTCCATTTGTTTTGTCTTGTTCCCTGCACACCTGGTTTTCATTCCCCAATCACACTGCATGTATTTATTAATCTGTTCCCCTCCATGTCTTTGTGTGAAATTGTATTTATGTTATGTGGGTATTGTTACGCGCCATACTTTTGTCTATGTTCCGTGTTTGGGCACATTTATGTATTTTTGTGCTGTCGTTGGACCGGAATAAAAAGTGTGCCTGTTCACTACACTCTGCTCTCCTGCACCTGACTTTGCCTCCAGTACACACCCTTAACAGAATTTCACACCACCATGGAGTCAGCAGGAGCAGGTACCCGGGTTAGAGGAGTCAAGGGGCGCGTCCAGGAACACTCTGCAATGTTCCATCTTCTTGGTGCCATGATGGATCGCGTTGTCCAGACCATGGGCCGGTGGGAGAGACAGGAAGTCTCTCCAGTGCCTCGACCAGCATAACCGGGGTTACCTCTACCCGTCCCATCCGGAGCCAGTCCCAGTGGGATGCGTCTCTCCCTTCCCAGGGAGTATGATGGGATGGCAGCACAGTGCCAGGGGTTCCTTTTACAACTGGACCTCTACCTGGCCACCATTCACCCAGCTCCCTCGAGAAGGGAGAGAGTGTCCGCCCTCGTCTCATGCCTCTCGGGGAGAGCTCTGGAGTGGGCAAACGCCATGTGGGGAGAAGGAGACGCGGCGTTGGACCACTTCAAGGAGTTCACCCGCCGCTTCCGGGCCGTCTTCGACCATCCGCCCGAAGGTAGAGCGGCGGGGAAACGGCTCTTCCATTTGAGGCAGGGGACGAGGAGCACCCAGTAGTTCGCCCTGGAATTCCAGCCCTTGGCAGCTGGAACAGGCTGGAACGACAGGGCCCTCATCGACCACTACCGATACAGCCTGCGTGAGGACGTCCGACGTGAGTTGGCCTGCAGGGATGCCACCATCACCTTGGACCAACTGGTGGATTTGTCCATCCGGTTGGATAACCTGCTGGTCACCCGCGGACACCTGTCGGTTCCATCTTCCAGCACCCCCGCTCCGGTGCCCATGGAGTTGGGAGGGACTGTGCGTATGGAGGCCGGAGGAGGGGCCATCACGTGCACCATCTGTGGCCGCAGAGGGCACAAAGCCGGTCGGTGCCATGTCGGTCCCTCTGGGAGTCGAGGCAGCAGGCAGGGCACTCTGGCGTCACCCCAGGTGAGTCTGCACCACACTCATCCAGAGTCCTCTGTTGACCACCTGTTTGTACCTGTTTGTTTCCCTGAGTTTTCCCCGCATTCCCAGCATAAGGCGCTCGTCGATTCAGGTGCAGCTGGGAATTTTATCGACAGAGCGTTGGCCCTTAGTTTAGGGATCCCCATTATTCCTGTAGTTAGACCTTTCCCGGTACACGCTCTGGATAGTCGACCATTAGGGTCCTGGCTAATCAGGGAGGGCACCATCTCCCTGGCCATGGAGACGCAGGGGGTGTCACGAGGAGAAAATCAGTCTCTTCCTCATTGACTGTCCTGCGTTTCCCGTGGTACTAGGCCTTCCCTGGTTGGCTCATCATAACTCCACCATTTCCTGGCAAAAGAGGGCTCTAACAAGGTGGTCGCGAGAGTGCTCGGGGAGGTGTGTAGGGGTTTCCGTTGGTGCTACCACGGTGGAAAGTCCAGACCAGGTCTCCACCATGCGCATCCCCCCCAGAATATGCCGATTTGGCTCTCGCCTTCTGTAAAAAGAAGGCGACTCAATTACCACCTCATCGACGGGGGGATTGTGCAATAAATCTCCTGTCAGACGCTGCGCTTCCCAGGAGTCACGTGTATCCCCTGTCGCAAGCGGAGGCGGTGGCTATGGAGACATATGTCTCTGAATCCCTGCGTCAGGGGTACATTCGGTCCTCCACTTCACCCGTCACCTCCAGTTTCTTTTTTGTGAAGAAGAAGGATGGAGGTCTGCGCCCGTGCATTGACTATCGAGGTCTCAATCAAATCACGGTGAGGTACAGTTACCCGCTACCTCTTATCACCATGGCGATTGAGTCAATGCACGGGGCGTGCTTCTTAACTAAACTGGATCTCAGGAGAACGTATAACCTGGTGCGTATCCGGGAGGGAGACGAGTGGAAGACAACGTTTAGTACCACCTCAGGGCATTATGAGTACCTCGTCATGCCGTACCGGTTGATGAATGCTCCATCAGTTTTCCAATCCTTTGTAGACGAGATTTTCAGGGACCTGCACGGGCAGGGTGTAGTGGTGTATATCAATGACATTCTGATATACTCCGCTACACGCGCCGAGCATGTGTCCTTGGTGCGCAGGGTACTTGGACGACTGTTGGAGCATGACCTGTACATCAAGGCCGAGAAATGCCTGTTCTTTCAGCAGGCCGTCTCCTTCCTAGGGTACCGCATTTCCACATCAGGGGTGGAGATGGAGAGTGACCACATTGCAGCCGTGCGTAATTGGCCGACTCCCACCATGGTAAAGGAGGTGCAGAGATTTTTAGGGTTTGCCAATTACTACCGGAGATTTATCCGGGGTTTTGGCCAGGTGGCTGCTCCCATTACCTCACTGCTGAAGGGGAGTCCTGAATGGTTGCAGTGGTCGGCTGAGGCAGACAGGGCTTTTGGGCACCTAAGAGCTCTGTTTACCTCGGCTCCCGTGCTGGCCCATCCGGATCCCTCTTTGGCATTCATAGTGGAGGTGGATGCATCCGAGGCTGGTATAGGAGCCGTGCTCTCACAGTGCTCGGGTAAGCCACCGAAACTCCGCCCCTGTGCTTTCTTCTCGAAGAAGCTCAGCCCGGCGGAGCATAACTATGATGTGGGGGACCGGGAGCTGATGGCTGTGGTTAAAGCCTTGATGGCGTGGAAACATTGGCTTGAGGGGGCTAAACACCCTTTCCTCATCTGGACTGACCACCGCAACCTGGAGTACATCCGGGCAGCGAGGAGACTGAATCCTCGTCAGGCAAGGTGGGCCATGTTCTTTACCCGTTTTGTGTTTACCCTGTCCTACAGACCAGGTTCCCAGAATATGAAGGCAGACTTACTGTCCCGGCTGTATGACACAGAGGAGCGGCCCCTGGATCCCACCCCCATACTCCCGGCCTCCTGACTGGTAGCGCCGGTTATGTGGGAGCTGGACACGGACATTGAGCAGGCGTTACGTACAGAGCCCGCTCCCCTCCAGTGTCCTGTCGGGCGTATGTATGTTCCGTCTGCTGTCCGTGACCAGTTGATCTATTGGGCCCACACGTCACCCTCCGCTGGTCATCTGGGGATCAGTCGGACGGTGCGCTGTCTGACTGGGAAGTTCTGGTGGCTCACCTTGGCAAAGGACGTGAGGGTTTATATTTCCTCCTGCTCGGTGTGTGCCCAGTGTAAGGCTCCGAGACACCTGCCCAGAGGTAAGCTACATCCCTTACCTGTTCCACAACGACCTTGATCACACCTGTCGGTGGATTTTCTAACCGATATTCCTTTTTCACAGGGAAACACTACGATCCTGGTCGTTGTGGATAGTTTCTCTAAGTCATGTCGTCTCCTCCCTCTGCCCAGTCTTCCTACAGCCTTACAGACTGCGGAAGCCCTGTTTACTCACGTCTCCGGCACTACGGGGTGCCTGAGGATATAGTGTCTGATTGGGGTCCCCAGTTCACATCGAGAGTCTGGAAGGCGTTCATGGAACGTCTGGGGGTCTCGATCAGCCTCACCTTGGGTTTTCACCCCGAGAGTAACGGGCAGGTAGAGAGAGTCAACCAGGATGTGGGCAGGTTTCTGCGGTCCTATTGCCAGGACCGGCCGGTGGAGTGGGCGGCATTCGTGCCCTGGGCCGAGATGGCGCAGAACTCGCTCCGCCACTCCTCCACTAACCTCTCCCCCTTTCAGTGCGTATTGGGGTACCAGCCAGTTCTGGCACCGTGGCATCAGGGACAGACCGAGGCTCCTGCGGTGGACGACTGGTTCAGGCGCGCGGAGGAGACATGGGAGGCCGCCAATGTTCACTTCCAGCGAGCCGCGCTGCGCCAAAAGACCAGCGTGGACCGTCACTGCAGTGAGGCCCCGGTGTTCACACCGGGGACCGGGTCTGGCTCTCGACCCAAAACCTGCCCCTCCGCCTGCCCTGCCGGAAGCTGGGTCCGCGGTTTGTGGGGCCATTCAAAGTCCTGAGGAGGGTGAACGAGGTGTGTTACAGGTTACAGCTTCCCTCCGATTACCGTATTAACCCCTCGTTCCATGTGTCTCTCCTCAGGCCAGTGGTGGCTGGTCCGCTCCAGGAGTCTGAGGTGCGAGAGATTCCTCCGCCCCATCTGGACATCGAGAGGGTCCCGGCATACTCCGTTCGTTCCATCCTGGATTCGAGGCGTCGGGCGGGGGGCCTTCAGTACCTCGTGGAGTGGGAGGGGTACAGTCCGGAGGAGAGGTGCTGGGTCCCGGTTGCGGATGTTTTGGACCCTGATCTGCTGCGGGAGTTTCATCGTCGCCAGCCGGATCGCCCTGCGCCTCGCCATCCGGGTCGTCCCCGAGGCCGGTGTCGGCGCGCCGCTGGAGCCGCGCGTCAAGGGGGGTACTGTCACGACTTCCGCCGAAGTCGGCTCCTCTCCTTGTTCGGGCGGCGTTCGGCGATCGACGTCACCGGCTTTCTAGCCATTGCCACTCCATTTTTCATATTTCCATTTGTTTTGTCTTGTTCCATACACACCTGGTTTTCATTCCCTAATCACACTGCATGTATTTAGTCCTCTGTTCCCCTCCATGTCTTTGTGTGAAATTGTATTTATGTTATGTGGGTATTGTTACGCGCCATACTTTTGTCTATGGGCACATTTATGTATTTTTGTGCTGTCGTTGGACCGGAATAAAAAGTGTGCCTGTTCACTACACTCTGCTCTCCTGCACCTGACTTCGCCTCCAGTACACACCCTTAACAACAGCAGATGCAGCAGCCTGCCCACCTCACAGAGGCCTGTTCTTCTGTCTGGTCCAGGGACGGACTGGTTGTAGGACAATTCTGGCAAATGCCAGATGGGCGGACCAACTTTAACCAAGTGGGCCAATCCAAATTGGTGATTTTGCAGAAAATTACCATTGTTTGCCTAATAATGAGGGCCTCAAGGGAAGATTTGGGCAGTGTGTTAGAAATGCCAGGGCCGATTTCTGGTCCAATTCCACCCCTGATCTGGTCCAAAGTTCAAAAGTGTTTAATTCATCCAATCGTTAACACATCATTACAACCAGAACATTGAACTCCAACATACTCACAACACGTAAACACAGAAAGTTATATTTGTTTATACACTGAATAGCTGCGTCTCTGAACTATGTAAATAACGCCACAAAGGAACAGCAGACAACAGAGACTATGTGAACCATGAGATGGAGAGAAAGATAGTCATGCCTTCTCTCCTACATAGATGGTATTCTCCTCTCGTCTCGTCTCTTCTCCTCTCTTCTGCTCTCCTCCTCTCTTCTCTTCTCCTCTCTTCACCTCTCCTCAACATACAACCTCATCCCATCCACCACACAGACATAACCACAGCGTTCCGTTCAATCCACCACACAGACACATGCACACGCCCACACACACACACTGTGGGGTCCCAGCAGTCTAAGGAATGCAGGGGCAGTAAATAGCTGGGAGGCTGCAGATGACAGATGGCCGGTAGTGAAGACAATAATTACCACATATTTCCCACCACCGTGCATGTCTACCGCTTCCTCTCTATACACAGCCACATCCCCCGTGACACAGTCCCCCTCCCTTCCCCAGGATATCGCTCTCCAACATACACTCTTAGAAAAAAGTGTTCCAATAGGGTTCTTCGGCTGTCCCCATGGGATAACCCTTTTTGGTTCCACGTAGGACCCTCTGTAGAAAGGGTTCTACATGGACCCCCCCCCCCAGTTAACAAAGACCGGTTTAGTTCCATGGCTGGTTTTCACACCATAAACACTTATCCTCAGTTTGCTAATTGCTTCATCTTCCATCCAAACCACAGGTATGACCATGCTGGCTGGAACGGCAAAACAGAGCAATCATCATCATCTCTGGGGCTGGGGTTGGAAGCCACATCCATGCGGATGGCCAGGGTCCGAGAGGGACTGCATGAAGACCAGGTCACACCCCACTGTGCTAGGAGTCTAAAAGTCCCAAAATAGATTGAATGTTCCGGATTATGGCTATTAATAAAACCCCCTCCACAACCCGGCATCCAGAACCAAACCAGAGATGACCACCCACACTCATCCTTTCCTTCTATCCTTCCCATCCCGTTCTTTCTTTCCCCAGGGTCAGACTCACACCAGACCCAGGTCAGATACAGATATCACCAGACCAAGGTCAGATACAGATATCACCAGACCCAGGTCAGATACAGATATCACCAGACCAAGGTCAGATACAGATATCACCAGACCCAGATCAGATACAGATATCACCAGACCCAGATCAGATACAGATATCACCAGACCCAGATCAGATACAGATATCACCAGACCCAGATCAGATACAGATATCACCAGACCCAGATCAGATACAGATATCACCAGACCCAGATCAGATACAGATATCACCAGACCCAGGTCAGATACAGATATCACCAGACCAAGGTCAGATACAGATATCACCAGACCCAGATCAGATACAGATATCACCAGACCCAGATCAGATACAGATATCACCAGACCCAGATTAGATACAGATTTCATCAGACCCAGGTCAGATACAGATATCACCAGACTCAGATCAGATATCACTAGACCCAGATCAGATACAGATATCACCAGACCCAGATTAGATACAGATATCACCAGACCCAGATCAGATACAGATATCATCAGACACAGATCAGATACAGATATCACCAGACCCAGATCAGATACAGATATCACCAGACCCAAATCAGATATAGATATCACCAGACCCAGATTAGATACAGATATCACCAGACCCAGATCAGATACAGATATCACCAGACCCAGATCAGATACAGATATCACCAGACCCAGATCAGATACAGATATCATCAGACACAGATCAGATACAGATATCATCAGACACAGATCAGATACAGATATCACCAGACCCAGGTCAGATACAGATATCACCAGAGCCAGATCAGATACAGATATCAAATACTTTCAGCAGACCTCCAAATACTCTTAAAGGTGCTACACATTGGATTTTCTAGAATTCTTGCGTTATCATTTCAGAAAATGTCCATAATAAACTTAGCAAAAAAATAAATGTCCTCTCACTGTCAACTGCGTTTATTTTCAGCAAACTTAACATGTGTAAATATTTTTATGAACATGACAAGATTCAATGACTGAGACATAAACTGAACATGTTCCACAGACATGTGACTAATAGAAATTGAATAATGTGTCCCTGAACAAAGGGGGAGGGTCAAAATCAGAAGTAACAGTCAGTATCTGGTGCGGCCACCAGCTGCATTAAGTACTGCAGTGCATCTCCTCCTCCTGGACTGCACCAGATTTGCCAGTTCTTGCTGTGAGATGTTATACCACTCTTCCACCAAGGCACCTGCAAGTTCCCATACATTTCTGGGGGGAATGGCCCTAGCCCTCACCCTCTGATCCAACAGGTCCCAGACGTGCTCAATGGGATTGCGATCCGGGCTCTTTGCTGGCCATGGCAGAACACTGACATTCCTGTCTTGCAGGAAATCACGCACAGAACGAGCAGTGGCATTGTCATGCTGCAGGGTCATGTCAGGATGAACCTGCAGGAAGGGTACCACATGAGGGAGAAGGATGTCTTCCCTGTAACGCACAGCGTTGAGATTGCCTGCAATGACAACAAGCTCAGTCCGATGATACTGTGACACACCGCTCCAGACCATGACGGACCCTCCAACTCCAAATCGATCCCGCTCCAGAGTACAAGCCTCGGTGTAACGCTCATTCCTTTGACGATAAACGCAAATCCGACCATCACCCCTGGTAAGACAAAACCGCGACTCGTCAGGGAAGAGCACTTTTTGCCAGTCCTGTCTGGTCCAGCGACAGTGGGTTTGTGCCCATAGGCGACATTGTTGCTGGTGATGTCTGGTGAGGACCTGCCTTACAACAGGCCTGTAAGCCTTCAGTCCAGCCTCTCTCAGCCTATTGTAGACAGTCTGAGCACTGATGGAGGGATTGTGCGTTCCTGGTGTAACTCGGGCAGTTGTTGTTGCTATCCTGTACCTGTCCCGCAGGTGTGATGTTCTGATGTACCGATCCTGTGCAGGTGTTGTTACATGTGGTCTGCCACTGCGAGGACGATCAGCTGTCTGTCCTGTCTCCCTGTAGCCCTGTCTTAGACGTCTCACAGTATGGACACTGCAATTTATTGCCCTGGCCACATCTGCAGTCCTCATAACTCCTTGCAGAATGCCTAAGGCACGTTCACACAGATGAGCAGGGACCCTGGGCATCTTTATTTTGGTGTTTTTCAGAGTCAGTATAAATGCCTCTTTAGTGTCCTATGTTTTCATAAGTGTGACCTTAATTGCCTACCGTTTTCAAGCTGCTAGTGCCTTAACGACCGTTCCACAGGTGCATGTTCATTAATTGTTTATGGTTCATTGAACAAGCACGGGAAACAGTGTTTAAACCCTTTACAATGAAGATCTGTGAAGTTATTTGGATTTTTACAAATTATCTTTGAAAGACAGGGTCCTGAAAAAGGGACGTTTCTTTTTTCTGTTGTCAAAATTGATATGCTGTTTTGACTGTGGCTGTGTAATCTAGTGAAAATCGAACCAAGCAGCCAATACAGAAATCACTCTGTCATTTCCTGGTTACAACAATTATACACTGTTCGATCAATTTCAGTTTATGTGAGAAAATAAGCACTGAACAGTGTAGGGAATCACTGTACCATCTAAATTGCTGTGAAATATATTTTCAATAAAAAAAAACATTTTTTTAGAGCTGTTTGAATAAAACTGAAAGAAAAAAGCTTAAGCATGAGTCTCCACCATAGTCTCCGCCATGTTATGGGAAATGGGATGCAGGGGAGGGGGTATATTTGTTTTTAAATGCGGTCTTGTGCTGTTGCAATTCACCTAGCTTCCACTTGGGGGAGAAATTCTATGTGTGGCACCTTTAAGTATTTCAAGTTTGTTTTGCCGTAAGCCTCTCTCTCTCAGGTCAGATATAGCCCTCCTCAAATGTCTCTCTCTCGCTTGCTCTCTCTCTCTCTCTCTCTCTCTCTCTCATTCTCTCTCGTTCTCTCTCTTGTTTTCCTCTGTTCTATGATGTTTGGCCATGCCAGGAATTCTGCAGCATAAACACAACACACACCCTGCCCAGAACCCTCCTCAAAGGTTTTATAGGAACCCATGGTCTTCATCCAACTTGTGTTTGTGTTCACACAGCAGCACCCCTCAACCCAAACCCCTGTGTCTATTTTTATCCCTTGGCTCTCTCTGTGTACCTCCCCCATCCTTACTTCTTGGAGTGGAGTGGAGTGGAGAGAAGGGGGCAGGAGAGGGGAAGGGAGAAGAGAGGAGGACTAGAGCAGTGAGGAGTGGAGGGGAGGCTGAGCTACAGCCTCAGTTCAGTGTGGGAACCCAGAATGCTGTTTACTAGACTCAGAAATGTGTTCTCAGTCAAACTGCCAGGTACGAGAAGGGTACAATAAATACATGATCCAGTGAGATGTTATTGAGGACCAGTATATAACTGTCACCTTATAAAGAGACGTCTAGCCAAAGGATCAGAGATGTCGTGAAGGGTAATAAACGCCTGTCTTCTCCTCATTTTGCGAACACCATTTACGTAACTATTATGCCAAACCAGCCTTGTGCCAAATCAGTCTGCATTAGTGTTGTCACTCACTATTAAGGGTAATATCATCACTACTCTACTCTTTCCAGCCTGTCAGTGAGTAGTGACACACCGAGCCCTGTATCATATCTATACTGAACAAAAATAGAAACGCAACATGCAATCATTTCTAAGATTTTACTGAGTTACAGTTCATATAACGAAATCAGCCAATTTAAATAAATTCATTAGGTCCTAATCTATGGATTTCACATGACTGGGAATACAGATATGAATCTGTTGGTCACAGATACCTTAAGAAAAGGTCAGGGGTTGGATCAAAAAACCAGTCAATATCTGGTGTAAGCACCATTTGCCTCATGCAGCGCAACACATCTCCTTCGCATAAGGTTGATCAGGCTGTTGATTGTGGCCTGTGGAATGTTGTCCCACTCCTCTTTAATAGCTGTGCGAAGTTGCTGGATATTAGCGGAAACTGGAACACACTGTCGTACAAGTCGATCCAGAGCATCCCAAACGTGCTCAATGGTTGACATGTATGGTGAGTATGCAGGCCATGGAAAAACTAGGACATTTTCAGCTTCCAGGAATTGTGCACAGATCCTTGTGACATGGGGCCGGGTATTATCATGCTGAAACATGAGATGATGGCGATAGATAAATGGCAGGACAATAGGCCTCAGGATCTCGTCACGGTATCTCTGTGCATTCAAAATGCCATTGATAAAATGCAATTATGTTTGTTGTCCGTAGCTTATGCCTGCCGATACCATAACCCCACCATGGGGCACTCTGTTCACAATGTTGACATCAGCAAACAGCTCACCAAAACACCATGCCATACATGAGGTCTGCGGTCCCGAGGCCGGTTGGACATTCTGCCAAATTCTCTAAAATGTTGGAGGTGGCTTATGGTAGAGAAATTAACATAAAATGATCTGGCAACAGCTCTGTTGGACATTCTTGCAGTCAGCATGTCAATTGCATGCTCCCTCAAAACTTGAGTCATCTGTGGCATTGGGCTGTGTGACAAAACTGTACATTTTAGAGTGGCCTTTTATTGTCCCCAGCACAAGGTGCCCCTGTGTAATGATCATGGCGTTTAATCAGCTTCTTGATATGCCACACCTGTCAGGTATATGGATTATCTTGGCAAAGGAGAAATGCTTACTAACAGGGATGTAAACAAATGTGCTTTTTCTGCATATGGAACATTTCTGGGATCTTTTATTTCAGCTTATGAAACATGAGACCAACACTTTACATGTTGCGTTTATTTTTTTGTTCAGTGTATTACAGTATTTCCACCCTGTGTGTGTGCATGTGTCCTTGGGAACCCTTCCCTAGCTCCACCCCCAGCTCCAACCCCAGCCCCCCCAGCTCCATCCCCAGCTCCATCCCCAGCTCCATTCCCAGCTCCATCCCCAGCTCCATCCCCAGCTCTATTCCCAGCTCCATCCCCAGCTCCATCCCCAGCTCTATTCCCAGCTCCATCCCCAGCTCCAACCCCAGCTCCAACCCCAGCTCCATCCCTATCTCTATTCCCAGCTCCATCCCCAGCTCCATTCCCAGCTCCATCCCCAGCTCTATTCCCAGCTCCATCCCCAGCTCCAACCCCAGCTCCAACCCCAGCTCCATCCCCAGCTCTATTCCCAGCTCCATCCCCAGCTCTATTCCCAGCTCCATCCCCAGCTCCATCCCCAGCTCCATTCCCAGCTCCAGCTCCATCCCCAGCTCCATCCCCAGCTCCATCCCCGCTCCATTCCCAGCTCCAGCTCCATCCCCAGCTCCATTCCCAGCTCCATCCCCAGGTCCATTCCCAGCTCCATCCCCAGCTCCATCCCCAGCTCCATTCCCAGCTCCATCCCCAGCTCCATCCCCAGCTCCATTCCCAGCTCCAGCTCCATCCCCAGCTCCATTCCCAGCTCCATCCCCAGCTCCATTCCCAGCTCTATTCCCAGCTCCAACCCCAGCCCCCCCCAGCTCCAACCCCAGCTCCATCCCCAGCTCCATCCCCAGCTCTATTCCCAGCTCCAACCCCAGCCCCCCCCCAGCTCCAACCCCAGTTCCATCCCCAGCTCCATCCCCAGCTCCAACCCCAGCCCCCCACCCCCCAGCTCCAACCCCAGCTCCATCCCCAGCTCCATCCCCAGCTCTATTCCCAGCTCCATCCCCAGCTCCATTCCCAGCTCCACTCCCAGCTCCGTTCCCAGCTCCGGTCCCAGCTCCAGCTCCATCCCCAGCTCTATTCCCAGCTCCATCCCCAGCTCCATCCCCAGCTCTATTCCCAGCTCCATCCCCAGCTCCATTCCCAGCTCCACTCCCAGCTCCGTTCCCAGCTCCATCCCCAGCTCTATTCCCAGCTCCATCCCCAGCTCCATTCCCAGCTCCACTCCCAGCTCCGTTCCCAGCTCCGGTCCCAGCTCCAGCTCCATCCCCAGCTCTATTCCCAGCTCCATCTCCAGCTCCATCCCCAGCTCTATTCCCAGCTCCATCCCCAGGTCCATTCCCAGGTCCATTCCCAGCACCGTTCCCAGCTCCAGCCCCAGCCCCAGCTCCTTTCCCAGCTCCATCCCCAGCTCCATTCCCAGGTCCATCCCCAGCTCCATCCCCAGCTTCGTTCCCAGCTCCGTTCCCAGCTCCAGCCCCAGCCCCAGCTCCGTTCCCAGCTCCATCCCCAGCTCCATCCCCAGCTTCGTTCCCAGCTCCGTTCCCAGCTCCAGCCCCAGCCCCAGCTCCGTTCCCAGCTCCATCCCCAGCTCCATCCCCAGCTTCGTTCCCAGCTCCGTTCCCAGCTCCAGCCCCAGCCCCAGCTCCGTTCCCAGCTCCATCCCCAGCTCCATCCCCAGCTTCGTTCCCAGCTCCATCCCCAGGTCCATCCCCAGGTCCATCCCCAGCTCCTTTCCCAGCTCCAGCCCCAGAAATAGAGAGGTGAGAAGAGGGGGAGGAGAGAAGTGAGGCAGGGGGAGGGAGAGAATGAGAGAGGTGAGGAGAGGGGGAGGAGAGAAGTGAGGCAGGGGGAGGGAGAGAATGAGAGAGGTGAGGAGAAGGGGAGGGAGAGGATGAGAGAGTTTTTAAAAAAAATTATTTTATTTCACCTTAATTTAACCAGGTAGGCTAGTTGAGAACAAGTTCTCATTTACAACTGCGACCTGGCCAAGATAAAGCAAAGCAGTGTGACACAGACAACAACATAGAGTTACACATGGAATAACATGGAATAAAAAATAAACAAGCCAATAACACAATAAACAAGTCAATGACACAGTAGAAAAAACTAAGTCTATATACAGTGTGTGCAAAAGGCATGAGGAGGTAGGCAATAAATAGGCCATAGTAGCGAAGAATTACAATTTAGCAGCTAAACACTGGAGTGATAAATGAGCAGATGATGTGCATGTAGAGATACTGTTGTGCAAAAGAGCAGAAAAGTAAATAAAAACAGTATGGGGTTGAGGTAGGTAGACTGGGTGGGCTATTTACAGGTGGACTATGTACAGCTGCAGCGATCGGTTAGCTGCTCAGATAGCTGATGTTTAAAGTTGGTGAGGGAAATATAAGTCTCCAGCTTCAGCGATTTTTGCAATTCGTTCCAGTCACTGGCAGCAGAGAACTGGAAGGAAAGGCAGCCAAAGAAGGGGTTGGCATTGGGGATGACCAGTGAGATATACCTGCTGGACGGCGTGCTACGGGTGGGTGTTGTTATCGTGACCAGTGAGATATACCTGCTGGACGGCGTGCTACGGGTGGGTGTTGTTATCGTGACCAGTGAGATATACCTGCTGGACGGCGTGCTACGGGTGGGTGTTGTTATCGTGACCAGTGAGATATACCTGCTGGACGGCGTGCTACGGGTGGGTGTTGTTATCGTGACCAGTGAGATATACCTGCTGGACGGCGTGCTACGGGTGGGTGTTGTTATCGTGACCAGTGAGATATACCTGCTGGACGGCGTGCTACGGGTGGGTGTTGTTATCGTGACCAGTGAGATATACCTGCTGGACGGCGTGCTACGGGTGGGTGTTGTTATCGTGACCAGTGAGATATACCTGCTGGACGGCGTGCTACGGGTGGGTGTTGTTATCGTGACCAGTGAGATATACCTGCTGGACGGCGTGCTACGGGTGGGTGTTGTTATCGTGACCAGTGAGATATACCTGCTGGACGGCGTGCTACGGGTGGGTGTTGTTATCGTGACCAGTGAGATATACCTGCTGGACGGCGTGCTACGGGTGGGTGTTGTTATCGTGACCAGTGAGATATACCTGCTGGAACGCGTGCTACGGGTGGGTGTTGTTATCGTGACCAGTGAGATATACCTGCTGGACGGCGTGCTACGGGTGGGTGTTGTTATCGTGACCAGTGAGATATACCTGCTGGACGGCGTGCTACGGGTGGGTGTTGTTATCGTGACCAGTGAGATATACCTGCTGGAACGCGTGCTACGGGTGGGTGTTGTTATCGTGACCAGTGAGATATACCTGCTGGAACGCGTGCTACGGGTGGGTGTTGTTATCGTGACCAGTGAGATATACCTGCTGGAACGCGTGCTACGGGTGGGTGTTGTTATCGTGACCAGTGAGATATACCTGCTGGAACGCGTGCTACGGGTGGGTGTTGTTATCGTGACCAGTGAGCTGAGATAAGGTGAAGCTTTACCTAGCACAGACTTATAGATGACCTGGAGCCAGTGGGTCTGGCGACGAATATGTAGCGAGGGCCAGCCAACTAGAGCATACAGGTCGCAGTGGTGGGTGGTATAAGGTGATTTGGTAACAAAACGGATGGCACTGTGATAGACTGCATCCAGTTTGCTCAGTAGAGTTTTGGAAGCTATTTTGAAGATGACATCGCTGAAGTCGAGGATCGGTAGGATAGTCAGTTTTACTAGGGTAAGTTTGGCTGCGTGAGTGAAGGAGGCTTTGTTGCGAAATAGAAAGCCGATTCTAGATTTGATTTTGGATTGGAGATGTTTAATATGAGTCTGGAAGTGGAGTTTACAGTCTAACCAGACACCTAGGTATTTATAGTGGTCCACATATTCTAGGTCAGAACCGTCCAGGGTGGTGATGCTAGTCGGGCGGGTGCGGGCAGCGAACGGTTGAGGTGAGGAGAGGGGGAGGGAGAGGAGGAGAGAGGTGAGGAGAGGGGGAGGGAGGGAGAGGAGGAGAGAGGTGAGGAGAGGGAGAAGAGGAAAGAGGTGAGGATAGGGGGAGGTTCTTGGGAACCATGCTTTCCACTCTGGATGTCATAATTGCGAGGCGGAATTCCTAAAAGAATTCCTGAGGAGATTTGACTCTGCTAGAGGTCTATTAATCTTCCCTAGTGTCCCTGCCCCCCTCCCAACCGCCGGCCTCATGGAAAAATACAACATGTTCCAACATGCACACACACACACACACACACACACATCTAGTAAACACGTCGTAAACAAAAATCACAAAACATCTACAACAGCAATCTTCTATCATTGGGGTTTTCATACATTTCTGACATGATGATTAGACCAGACCAAAAGCTCTTCAGCTTGTCATGAAGGTACAGATAATAACACACTGATTAAGCTACTTGTCCTCTCTTGAACCCAATGCTGCCCACAAGGTAATGATCACTATGTGAAACCATGATGCTTTATCAATAAAGTCATCAACAAAGTGTCTTAGTAAAATACACTTTAATATGTGCCATATTGCATGACCAGCATAATAAGAGTTTAATAATAACTTCACACGCAGTTTTATATGACTTTTTCATATTAACATCCTAACAATCCTGATACGTTTGTTGTAAACCAAGATGCCAGTATAGAAGCAACATTGCCAGAACAAACCAAACCAGAAATACATTTTATAATGAGCTACCAAACAGTAATATCATTGTTCACTAACACAGAATAACCAGAGTTCCAAAAGAGGAGTGAAGTAATATTGGCTTATCAATCCAAGAAAAAAGAAAGATATTTCAATATAGGAAAGTAAATAGCTGAAATAACTCTGACTGACTTGTTCTTGTAGTAAACTTATTGAGTAGTGTTTAATGTAGCTGGGATATGTATGTGAGATACCCTTGAATGTGTATATTACAATGGTTATACTCAGGATATTAACTGAAAGAGTTCAAAAACAGCTTTAATTTGGTCGTACTTGTAGTAGGCAACAAGTCCAGCAGGTGTACTATATGGGCTCTTTATCCTACATTTACATTTACATTTAAGTCATTTAGCAGACGCTCTTATCCAGAGCGACTTACAAGTTGGTGCATTCACCTTAAGATATCCAGTGGAACAACCACTTTACAATAGTGCATCTAAATCTTTCGGGGGGGGGGGGGGTAGAAGGATTACATTATCCTATCCCAGGTATTCCTTAAAGAGGTGGGGTTTCAGGTGTCTCCGGAAGGTGGTGATTGACTCCGCTGTCCTGGCGTCGTGAGGGAGCTAGGCAGCAACTAGTCAAAGTAATGCACTATGTAGGGAAAAGGATACCCTTCGGGACGTCAGCTTAGCCTCACCACTTAGAGAAGGTCAGCTGGGGGTCAAAGGACCAGTCAATACTAGAAAGGTGTTCTTAATTCTTGGTAAACTCAGTACCATTTGGACGGATCCGGACTCTACGTGAACTTATCAAAATATTTGTAATTATAAATGAATTATACCATACTATGTCCTGTTATAAGTGAATTATGCCCCTCTATGTCCTGTTATAAGTGAATTATACCCCTCTATGTCCTGTTGTAAGTGAAATATGCAATATGTCCTCTTATAAGTGGGTTATGCCCCTCTATGTATTGTTATAAGTGCATTATACCCTTCTATGTCCTATTATAAGTGGATCATGCCCCTCTATGTTCTGTTATAAGCGGGTTATGCCCCTCTATGTCCTGTTATAAGTGTATTATGCCCTTCTATGTCCTGATATAAGTGAATTAAACCGCTCTTTGTCCTGTTATGAATGGATTATACCCCTCAATGTCCTGTTATAAGTGAATCATACCTCTCTATGTCCTGTTATAAGTGGATTATACCCCACTATGTCCTGATATAAGTGGATTACACCCCTCTATGTCCTGTTATAATTGGATTATGCCCCTCTATGTCCTGTTCTAAGTGAAATATGCCCCTCTATGTCCTGTTATAAATTGATTATTCCCCTCTGTGTCCTGTTATAAGTGAAATATACCCCTCTATGTCCTTTTATAAGTGGATTATGTCCCTCTATGTCCTGTTATCAGTGGATTATGCCCTCTATGTCAAGTTATAATTGGATTATGCCCCTCTATGTCCTGTTCTAAGTGAAATATGCCCCTCTATGTCCTGTTATAAATTGATTATTCCCCTCTGTGTCCTGTTATAAGTGAAATATACCCCTCTATGTCCTGTTATAAGTTAATTATGCCCCTCTATGTCCTGTTACAAGTGGATTATGCCCCTCTATGTCCTGTTATAAGTGAATTATGCACCTCTATGTCCTGTTATAAGTGGATTATGTCCATCTATGTCCTGTTATAATTGTATTATGACCCTCTATGTCCTTTTATAATTAAATTATACCCCTCTATGTCCTGTTATAAGTGGATTATACCCCTCTATGTCCTGTTATAAGTATATTATGACCCTCTATGTCCCGTTATAAGTGAATTATGCCCTTTTATGTCCTGTTATAAGTGGTTTATGACCCTCTATGTCGTGTTGTAAGTGAATTATCCACCTCTATGTCCTGTTATAAGTGGATTATGACCCTCTACATCCTTTGATAAGTGGATTTTGTCCATCTATGTCCTGTTGAAAGTGGATTATGCCGCCCTATGTCCTCTTATAAGTGAAGTATGCCCCCTATGTCCTATTATAAATGGATTATGCCTCTCTATGTCCTGTTATAGGTGGATTATGCCCATATATGTCCTGTTATAGGTGAAGTATGCCCCTCAATGTCGTGTTACAAGTTTATTATGCCTCTTTATGTCCTGTTATAGGTGGATTATGCCCGTCTATGTACTGTTATAAGTGAATTATGCACCTCTATGTCCTGTTATAGGTGGATTATGCCCCTCTATGTCAAGTTATAATTGGATTATGCCCCTCTATGTCCTGTTATAAGTGCATTATGCCCCTCAGTGTCCTGTTACAAGTTTATTAAGACCTCTATTTCCTGTTATAGATTAATTATGCCCCTCTATGTCCTTTTATAAGTGGATTATGTCCCTCTATGCCCTGTTATCAGTGGATTATGCCCCTCTATGTCAAGTTATAATTGGATTATGCCCCTCTATGTCCTGTTCTAAGTGAAATATGCCCCTCTATGTCCTGTTATAAATGGATTATTCCCCTCTGTGTCCTGTTATAAGTGGATTTTGCCCCTCTATGACCTGTTATAAGTGAATTATGCACCTCTATGTCCTGTTATAGGTGGATTATGCCCATATATGTCCTGTTATAGGTGAAGTATGCCCCTCAATGTCGTGTTACAAGTTTATTATGCCTCTTTATGTCTTGTTATAGGTGGATTATGCCCGTCTATGTCCTGTTATAAGTGAATTATGCACCTCTATGTCCTGTTATAGGTGGATTATGCCCCTCTATGTCAAGTTATAATTGGATTATGCCCCTCTATGTCCTGTTATAAGTGCATTATGCCCCTCAGTGTCCTGTTACTAGTTTATTAAGACCTCTATTTCCTGTTATAAATGAATTATGCCCCTCTATGTACTTTTATAAGTGGATTATGTCCCTCTATGCCCTGTTATCAGTGGATTATGCCCCTCTATGTCAAGTTATAATTGGATTATGCCCCTCTATGTCCTGTTCTAAGTGAAATATGCCCCTCTATGTCCTGTTATAAATGGATTATTCCCCTCTGTGTCCTGTTATAAGTGGATTTTGCCCCTCTATGACCTGTTATAAGTGAATTATGCACCTCTATGTCCTGTTATAGGTGGATTATGCCCTCTATGTCAACTTATAATTGGATTATGCCCCTCTATGTCCTGTTATAAATGGATTGTTCCCCTCAGTGTCCTGTTAGTGGATTTTGCCCCTCTATGTCCTGTTATAAGTGAATTATGCACCTCTATGTCCTGTTATAGGTGGATTATGACCCTCTATGTCCTGTTATAAGTGGATTTTGTCCATCTATGTCCTGTTATAAGTGGGTTATGCCCCTCTATGTCCTGTTATAAGTGAGATATACCCCTCTAGTTCCAGTTATACGTGGATTATTCCCCTCTGTGTCCTGTTATAATTGTATTATGCCCCTCTATGTCCTGTTATAAGTGAAATATGCCCCTCTATGTCCTGTTATAAGTGGATTATTCCCCTCTGTGTCCTGTTGTAAGTGTATTATGCCCCTCTATGTCCTGTTATAAGTGAATTATGCACTTCTATTTCCTGTTATAAGTGGATTATGACCCTCTATGTCCTGTTATAAGTGGATGTTGTCCATCTATGTCCTGTTATAAGTGGATTATGCCCCTCTATGTCCTGTTATAAGTGAATAATGCACCTCTATGTCCTGTTATAAGTGTATTATGCCCCTCTATGTCCTGTTATAAGTGAATTATTCCCCTCTATGTCCTGTTATAAGTGGATTATGACCCTCTATGTCATGTTATAAGTGGATTTTGTTCATCTATGTCCTGTTATAAGTGGGTTTTGACCCTCTATGTGCTGTGCGAAAGTGGATTATGCCGGCCTATATCCTGTTATAAGTGAAGTATGCCCCCTATGTCCTGTTATAAATGGATTATGCCTCTCTATGTCCTGTTATAGGTGGATTATGCCCATCTGTGTCCTGTTATAGGTCTCTATGTCCAGGTCGCCGGCAGCCTCTGGAACTCATCTCTCCCAAGTGGACATTCTCTCTTTCTCCCCTGACCCATCTGTCTATCTCCTCCTTTGAATTCCATGCTGTCACAATCACTAGCCCATTCAAGCTTAACATCCTTACCATTTATCGCCCTCCAGGTTCCCTTGGAGAGTTCATCAATGAGCTTGACGCCTTGATAAGTTCCTTTCCTGAGGATGGCTCACCCCTCACAGTTCTGGGTGACTTTAACCTCCCTACGTCTACCTTTGACTCATTTCTCTCTGCCTCCTTCTTTCCACTCCTCCTCTTTTGACCTCACACTCTCACCGTCCCCCCCTGCTTACAAGGCAGACAATATGCTCGACCTCATCTTCACTAGATGCTGTCCTTCTACTAATCTCACTGCAACTCCCATCCAAGTCTCCGATCACTACCTTGTATCCTTTCCCTCTCGCTCTCCTCCAACACTACTCACTCTGCCCCTACTCAGATGGTATTGCGCCGTCGCAACCTTCACTCTCTCTCCTGCTACTCTCTCCTCTTCCATCCTATCATCTCTTCCCTCTGCTCAATCCTTCTCCAACCAATCTCCTGATTGTGCCTCCTCAACCCTCCTCTCCCCCCTTTCTGCATCCTTTGACTCTCTATATCCCCTATCCTCCCGACCGGCTCGGTCCTCCCCTCCTGCTCCGTGGCTTGACGACTCATTGCAAGCTCACAGAACAGGGCTCCGGGCAGTCGAGCGGAAATGGAGGAAAACTAGCCTCCCTGCGGACCTGGCATCTTTTCACTCCCTCCTCTCTACATTTTCCTCCTCTGATTCTGCTGCTAAAGCCACTTTCTACCACTCTAACTTCCAAGCATCTGCCTCTAACCCTAGGAAGCTCTTTGCCACCTTCTCCTCCCTCCTGAATCCTCCTCCCCCTCCCCCCTCCTCCCTCTCTGCGGATGACTTCGTCAACCATGTTGAAAAGAAGGTCGATGACATCCGATCCTCGTTTGTTAAGTCAAACGACACCGCTGGTCCTGCTCACATTGCCCTACCCTATGCTTTGACCTCTTTCTCCCCTCTCTCTCCAGATGAAATCTTGCGTCTTGTGACGGCCGGCCGCCCAACAACCTGCCCGCTTGACCCTATCCCCTCCTCTCTTCTCCAGACCATTTCCGGAGACCTTCTCCCTTACCTCACCTCGCTCATCAACTCATCCTTGACCGCTGGCTACGTCCCTTCCATCTTCAAGAGAGCGAGAGTTGCACCCCTTCTCAAAAAACCTACACTCGATCCCTCCGATGTCAACAACTACAGACCAGTATCCCTTCTTTCTTTTCTCTCCAAAACTCTTGAACGTGCCGTCCTTGGCCAGCTCTCCTGCTATTTCTCTCAGAATTACCTTCTTGATCCAAATCAGTCAGGTTTCAAGGCTGGTCATTCAACTGAGACTGCTCTTCTCTGTGTCACGGAGGCTCTCCGCACTGCTAAAGCTAACTCTCTCTCCTCTGCTCTCATCCTTCTAGACCTATCTGCTGCCTTTGATACTGTGAACCATCAGATCCTCCTCTCCACCCTCTCCGAGTTGGGTATCTCCGGCGTGGCTCACTCTTGGATTGCGTCCTACCTGACAGGTCGCTCCTACCAGGTGGCGTGGCGAGAATCCGTCTCCGCACCACGTGCTCTCACCACTGGTGTCCCCCAGGGCTCAGTTCTAGGCCCTCTCCTATTCTCGCTATACACCAAGTCACTTGGCTCTGTCATATCCTCACATGGTCTCTCCTATCATTGCTACGCAGACGACACACAATTAATCTTCTCCTTTCCCCCTTCTGATAACCAGGTGGCGAATCGCATCTCTGCATGTCTGGCAGACATATCAGTGTGGATGACGGATCACCACCTCAAGCTGAACCTCGGCAAGACGGAGCTGCTCTTCCTCCCAGGGAAGGACTGCCCTTTCCATGATCTCGCCATCACGGTGGACAACTCCATTGTGTCCTCCTCCCAGAGTGCTAAGAGCCTCGGCGTGACCCTGGACAACACCCTGTCGTTCTCCGCTAACATCATGGCGGTGACCCGATCCTGTAGGTTCATGCTATACAACATTCGCAGAGTACGACCCTGCCTTACACAGGAAGTGGCGCATGTCCTAATCCAGGCACTTGTCATCTCCCGTCTGGATTACTGCAACTCCCTGCTGGCGGGGCTCCCTGCCTGTGCCATTAAACCCCTACAGCTAATCCAGAATGCCGCAGCCCGTCTGGTGTTCAACCTTCCCAAGTTCTCTCACGTCACCCCGCTCCTCCGCACACTCCACTGGCTTCCAGTTGAAGCTCGCATCTGCTACAAGACCATGGTGCTTGCCTACGGAGCTGTGAGGGGAATGGCACCTCCGTACCTTCAGGCTCTGATCAGGCCCTACACCCAAACAAGGGCACTGCGTTCATCCACCTCTGGCCTGCTAGCCCCCCTACCCCTGCGGAAGCACAGTTCCCGCTCAGCCCAGTCAAAACGGTTTGCTGCTCTGGCACCCCAATGGTGGAACAAGCTCCCTCACGACGCCAGGACAGCGGAGTCAATCACCACCTTCCATAGACACCTGAAACCCCACCTCTTTAAGGAATACCTGGGATAGGATAAAGTAATCCTTCTAACCCCCCCCCCAAAAAAAAATATATAGATGTACTATTGTAAAGTGGTTGTTCCACTGGATATCATAAGGTGAATGCACCAATTTGTAAGTCGCTCTGGATAAGAGTGTCTGCTAAATGACGTAAATGTAAATGTAAATGTTATAAGTGCATTATGCCCCTCAATGTCCTGTTACAAGTTTATTATGACCTCTATGTCCTGTTATAAATTAATTATGCCACTCTATTTCCTGTTATAAGTGGATTATGCCCCTCTATGTCCTGTTATAATTGAATTATGCACCTCTATGTCCTGTTATAAGTGAATTTTGCACCTCTATGTCCTGTTATAAGTGGATTATAACCCTCTATGTCCTGTGATAAGTGGATTTTGTCCATCTATGTCCTGTTGAAAGTGGATTATGCCGGCCTATGTCCTGTTATAAGTGAAGTATGCCCCCTATGTCCTGTTATAAGTGGATTATGCCTCTCTATGTCCTGTTATAGGTGGATTATGCCCATCTATGTCCTATTATAAGTGAATTATGCCCCTCAATGTCCTGTTACAAGTTTATTATGACCTCTATGTCCTGTTATAAGTGGATTTTGTCCATCTATGTCCTGTTATAAGTGGATTATGCCCCTCTATGTCCTGTTATAAGTGAATTATGCACCTCTATGTCCTGTTATAAGTGGATTATGACCCTCTATGTCCTGTGATAAGTGGATTTTGTCCATCTATGTCCTGTTGAATGTGGATTATGCCGGCCTATGTCCTGTTATAAGTGAAGTATGTCCCCTATGTCCTGTTATAAATGGATTATGCCTCTCTATGTCCTGTTATAGGTGGTTTATGCCCATCTATGTCCTGTTATAAGTGAATTATGCACCTCTATGTCCTGTTATAAGTGGATTATGACCCTCTATGTCCTGTTATAAGTGGATTTTGTCCATCTCTGTCCTGTTATAAGTGGGTTATGACCCTCTATGTCCTGTGATAAGTGGATTTTGTCCATCTATGTCCTGTTGAATGTGGATTATGCCGGTCTATGTCCTGTTATAAGTGAAGTATGTCCCCTATGTCCTGTTATAAATTGATTATGCCCATCTATGTCCTGTTATAAGTGAATTATGCCCCTCAATGTCCTGTTACAAGTTTATTATGACCTCTATGTCCTGTTATAAATTAATTATGCCCCTCTATATCCTGTTATAAGTGAATTATTCCCCTCTATGTCCTGTTATAAGTGTATTATGACCTCTATGTCCTGTTATAAATCAATTATGCTCCTCTATGTCCAGCTATAAGTGACATATGCCCCTCTATGTCATTTTATAAGTGGGTTATGTCTCTCTATGTCCTGTTATATGTCCTGACTGGATGGATCACGGGCTAGTGGGTCTACACTCTCAATCACCTGATAATTAATATGAAGTAAACACTGCCCAGCCAAGAGCATAGTTATCTCCCTCCCTCTCCACCCCTCTCTGTTTCCCTCCCTCTCTCTCCCTCCCAGCCCCTTTCCATCTCCCTCTCTCCTTCTCCATCCCTCTCTCTCTCCATCCCTCTCTCTCCCTCCCAGCCCCTTTCCAACTCCCTCCCTCTCTATTCCCCCTCTCCATCCCTCTCTCCATCCCTCTCTCTCGCTCCCTGCCCCTTTCCAACTCCCTCCCTCTCTATTCCCCCTCTCCATCCCTCTCTCCTTTTCTCTCTCCATCCCTCTCTATCGCTCCACAAAGACCTCTTTATCTCTAATGAGGGGTAAAGTGTGTTACATTGTGTCGGGCCAATCACCCTGTCTATTGAGCAGCGTGAAAAATATAACATCCAAAGCTCCAATATTATGGGCTCCAGTAGAAATAAGCATAACCGAGAACAGGGGCTGTCATGACGCAGTTGCCTCATTGATATCCACAACTTGGCTGACTTACATAATAAAGGCCTTTATGCCCAATTCACCAAACTGATCATTAATTGCTCTCCCTCCCTCCCAGTCTCCTCTTCTTCTTCTTTTGAATGGCTATGACACTCTGCTGCCTGCGCCACCCACCACGTCCCTCATGTCTCACACTCATTAAACTGGGCTTTTGTGTTGAAAGCTGCTCCTCTTTTGTCCCTTTTGTCCCCGCACGCCCACCGTACACGGAGAGGGCGACCTCATACGTCTCAGAACACGGTGACATCACCTCTATCTCTCATCGCCATGAGAGATAGAGGTGGAGGATGGAGCAGCCAAGGTGAGCCCTGGGTATTCTCTGAGGGCCTTATCACTGAATAATCACCCCTTTCTGCTGCTGGTCAGTAGTGACAGAGAGAACTATAGGGCTCTGACCCATAGGGCTCTGACCCATAGGGCTCTGACCAATAGGGCTCTGACGCATAGGGCTCTGACCCATAGGGCTCTTACTCATAGGGCTCTGGTCAAAAGCAGTGCACTATATAGGGAACAGCATGACATTTCAGACACAGCCTGGATGTATGGGTGACCCATAGGGCTCTGGTTAAAAAATAAGGTGCCATTTTGGACGTGGAACCACAGGTAGTAAATGAGACTGTCCATCTGCCAGAACTGTAGCAATATTATTCACACTGAACTAACAATATAATAGCACATTGTTTGAGGCCAAAAACAAGGGTCTGAGAGGTAGAAATCTCGCACCGTTTGAAGTGAGAAGCCAATGCTGCCTCAGTGCTGGGCCTGTAAAAGTAGTCTTTTCACGAGTCAGGTGAGTTTACAGACCTGGGGTGACTTTAAAGAGAAGATAGATAATTAGAGAGAGAGAGAAGCTCAATAGCCTGCTCCACCTCTCTACAAGCACTTGCATATGAACACACACACAAAAGCTACAAGCTATCATCTTCCGGCTATCAAACTCCGTTTCCTCAAAGACTTTAGTGTAGGCCCTTTCTGGTGTCCCCATTCCTTAAATATTTCAGGACTTCTCTCGAATAAAAGGGTTGCAAAATTCCAGTAACTTTCCCCAAATTCCCTGATTTTCCAGAAATCCTGACTGAAAGACTCCAGAAGGACTGTTTATTGTTTCCCAATTCTGGCAATCTTCAACCAGGATTTCAGGAAAACCAGGGAATTTGGGAAAGTTGCTGGAATTTTGCAGCCCTAGGAGGCCTTAAGACCACTAGTTAATACCTGTGTTGTTACTATAAGAAAACCAATCAAAATGCTGCAAAATACATACGCCTTTATTGAACTTGGAGTGACTGAAAAACAGCATCTCCATGTTATCATGTAAAAGCCTCCTTGTCCTGACCTAACACACACAAACACACAAAGATGGCGCCGTACTGGATGGCCACCGTTTTGCGAGCCCTGAACCAACTTTGATATGTTGTGATTCTTTGGGCATTTATTTTACTTTATTTTCACGAAATGTATTCGCTATCCTTTCTTATAACTGACAAGAACTTTTGAACATCAGATCGGCAGTTACCTCAATTTTGGCTTCAACTTCGACTTTCCCTGGGCTCTTTCTGTAATTCTGACCCAATTTTTGGGGGGTATCCAAGAGGAAAGGCAGGCGTTAAAGAGGCAAGAGATTGGTGAGATTAACGCGAAGGGAGAACTGATCACCTTTTTCCTCCATTCTATGACTTGATAAATAGATGGATGACCGCAATATTCTCTGCTTTTCTGAAACATGGCTTTCGGACAAGATACCCACCATGGCTATCCAACTCGATGCATTCTCCATTCACCGAGCGGACAGGACAGTGGAGTCAGGGAAATAAAGAGGGGTTTGCCTCTTTATCAAAAACAAATGGTGTGCTGACTTGAGCGCAGTGGAAATCTTGGCTCATTGTTCAATCTTGGAATACCTGATGGTCAAATGCTGACCCTTCTACCTCCTGAGGGAGTTTTCAGCTGTTATTGTGACTGTTGTATACATTCCACCTCAGGAAAAGAAAAATATATTTTTTATGTGTTTTTTTACTTTAATTTATTCGGGGTAGCCAAATTGAGACAGGGTCTCATTCCCAATGGTGCCCTGAGTACAAACATTTTCACACAAAAAAAACTTACATTACAAATAAAACAAGAAGAATACAAAGAACCACAACACCACAACCTCAACACCACAACCTCAACACCACAAACTCAACACCACAAACACAACACCACAACCACAACAACAACACCACAACCTCAATACCACAACCTCAACACCACAACCTCAACACCACAACCTCAACACCACAAACTCAACACCACAAACACAACACCACAACCACAACAACAACACCACAACCTCAATACCACAACCTCAACACCACAACCTCAACACCACAACCTCAACACCACAACCACAACACCACAACACCACAACCACAACAACAACACCACAACCTCAACACCACAACCTCAATACCACAACCTCAACACCACAACACCACCACAACCTCAACACCACAACCACAACCTCAACACCACAACCTCAACACCATAATCTCAACACCACAGCCTCAACAGCACAACCTCAACACCACACCCACAACACCACAACCTCAACACCACAACACCACAGACTCAACAGCACAACCTAAACACCACAACCACAACACCACAACCTAAACACCACAACCACAACACCACAACCTCAACACCATAACCTCAACACCACAACCTCAACACCATAACCTCAACACCACAGCCTCAACAGCACAACCTCAACACCACACCCACAACACCACAACCTCAACACCACAGCCTCAACAGCACAACCTAAACACCACAACACCACAACCTAAACACCACAACCACAACACCACAACCTCAACACCATAACACCACAGACTCAACACCATAACCTCAACACCACAGCCTCAACAGCACAACCTCAACACCACACCCACAACACCACAACCTCAACACCACAACACCACAACCTCAACAGCACAACATCAACACCACAGCCTCAACAGCACAACCTAAACACCACAACACCACAACCTAAACACCACAACCACAACACCACAACCTCAACACCACAACCACAACACCACAACCTCAACACCACAACCTCAACACCACAACACCACAACCTCAACACCATAACCTCAACACCACAGCCTCAACAGCACAACCTCAACACCACAACCACAACACCCCAATCTCAACACCACAACCTCAACACCACAACACCCCAACCTCAACACCACAACAACCTCAACACCACAACACCACAACCTCAACACCACAACCTCAACAGCACAACCTAAACACCACAACCACAACACCACAACCTAAACACCACAACCACAACACCACAACCTCAACACCACAAACACAACATGACAACCTCAACACCACAACACCACAACCTCAACACCACAACCTCAATACCACAACCTCAACACCAAAACACCACAACACCACAACCTCAACACCACAACCTCAACACCATAACCTCAACACCACAGCCTCAACAGCACAACCTCAACACCACACCCACAACACCACAACCTCAACCTCAACACCACAACACCACAACCTCAACAGCACAACCTCAACACCACAGCCTCAACAGCACAACCTCAACACCACAACCTCAACACCACAACACCACAACACCACAACCTCAACACCACAACAGCACAACCTCAACACCACAGCCTCAACAGCACAACCTAAACACCACAACCACAACACCACAACCTAAACACCACAACCACAACCACAACACCACAACCTCAACACCAAACCACAACACCACAACCTCAACATCACAAACTCAACAACACAACCACAACAGGACAACCACAACACCACAACCTCAACACCACAACCACAACACCACAACCTCAACATCACAAACTCAACAACACAACCACAACACCACAACCACAACACCACAACCTCAACACCACAACACCAACACCACAACCTCAACACCACAATACCCCAACCTCAACACCACAACCTCAACACCACAACACCACAACCTCAACACCACAACACCACAACCTCAACACCTCAACAGCACAACCTCAACACCTCAACAGCACAACCTCAACACCACAGCCTCAACAGCACAACCTAAACACCACAACCACAACACCACAACCTAAACACCACAACCTAAACACCACAACCACTACACCACAACCTCAACACCACAACCTCAACAGCACAACCTCAACACCAAATCACCACAACACCACAACCTCAACACCACAACCTCAACACCACAGCCTCAACAGCACAACCTAAACACCACAACACCACAACCTAAACACCACAACCACACCACAACCTCAACACCACAACCTCAACACCACAACCACAACACCACAACCTCAACACCACAACACCAACACCACAGCCTCAACAGCACAACCTAAACACCACAACCTCAACAGCACAACCTCAACACCACAGCCTCAACAGCACAACCTAAACACCACAACACCACAACCTAAACACCACAACCACAACACCACAACCTCAACACCACAACCACAACACCACAACCTCAACACCACAACACCAACACCACAGCCTCAACAGCACAACCTCAACACCACAACCTCAACACCACAACCTCAACACCACAACACCACAACCTCAACACCATAACCTCAACACCACAGCCTCAACAGCACAACCTCAACACCACAACCACAACACCCCAACCTCAACACCACAACACCAACACCACAGCCTCAACAGCACAACCTAAACACCACAACCTCAACAGCACAACCTCAACACCACAGCCTCAACAGCACAACCTAAACACCACAACACCACAACCTAAACACCACAACCACAACACCACAACCTCAACACCACAACCACACCACAACCTCAACACCACAACCTCAACACCACAACCACAACACCACAACCTCAACACCACAACACCAACACCACAGCCTCAACAGCACAACCTAAACACCACAACCTCAACAGCACAACCTCAACACCACAGCCTCAACAGCACAACCTAAACACCACAACACCACAACCTAAACACCACAACCACAACACCACAACCTCAACACCACAACCACAACACCACAACCTCAACACCACAACACCAACACCACAGCCTCAACAGCACAACCTCAACACCACAACCTCAACACCACAACCTCAACACCACAACACCACAACCTCAACACCATAACCTCAACACCACAGCCTCAACAGCACAACCTCAACACCACAACCACAACACCCCAACCTCAACACCACAACCTCAACACCACAACCTCAACACCACAACCTCAACACCACAACCTCAACAGCACAACCTAAACACCACAACCACAACACCACAACCTAAACACCACAACCACAACACCACAACCTCAACACCACAACCACAACACCACAACCCCAAAACCACAACCTCAACAGCACAACCTCAACAGCACAACCTCAACAGCACAACCTCAACAGCACAACCTCAACAGCACAACCTCAAAAGCCACAACCTCAAAAGCCACAACCTCAACACAACAATTGTAACAAATAAACCACTACAATCAATCAAAACAACTGCAATCCTCACTGAATTCATTCAACATCAGAGTCCTAAATTGCTGTAACGGTACTGGGGAATCAAGATGCAAGGAATTGTTTAGGTTTTTCCAACAATGGGGGGTACTAAAACTAAAGGAGGATTACCTAAATTGGTCAAGACTAGAGGGACCTCAAGAGTTAACCAATCCTGCAAGCGGGTTTGGTTGCTCATTCTTTTACACACTAGCAACAAAGTTAGGTAAGTTGGAAGCGTGAGTAGTAGAGCTTTGTAAACAAAAAGGGGTTAGTGAAGTGATATACAGGGCCTTAATGAGGACCAGCCAACCTTTTGATACAGGATGCAGTGGTGAGTATTAAAACTGTCACCTGTGATAAAGCGAAGGCCATCCGAAGGTTTAAGAGTAGTGACTGCCGCAATCTGGTGTCCAGGTCTAAAGCCAGACTGGTGCACATGAAGAAAAGAGTGAGTAGTTAAATCAGTTCTTAGCTGACAGTTGGCCAGGTGTTCTAAAACGTTGGAATCTTAGTAATCTAAGTCAGAAGGATCTCCTCCTTTATGAAGGGGGAGGACATGTGCCGCTTTCCAGAGCTTAGAGAGAACACCACAAACAATTGTCAAGTTAAAAATATAGGTCAATCGTTCTGTGGTAAGTGGTGCAGAGAGCTGCAGTGAGAAGGGTACAAGTGAATCAGCCCCTATGGATTTAACATCAGTCTGTACTGCAGTGAGAAGGGTACAAGTGAATCAGCCCCTATGGATTTAACATCAGTCTGTACTGCAGTGAGAAGGGTACAAGTGAATCAGCCCCTATGGATTTAACATCAGTCTGTACTGCAGTGAGAAGGGTACAAGTGAATCAGCCCCTATGAATTTTTCAACATCAGTCTTTAGCAAAGCAAAGACATGTGATGCCCAACATCCATTAACACGTTTCCTTGGCCACTAGGGGTGATAAAGTCCTAGACCACTGTTACTCTACCCACAAGCAAGCATACAACGCCTTCCCTCGTCCCCCATTCGGCAAATCAGATTATGGCTCCGTATTCATGCATTCTGTTTACATCGACAGAGCTGCTGTGGAGTGGGTCGAGAGCTTCAAGTTCGTCGGTGTCCAAATCCCTAAGGACTTAAAATGGTCTACACACAAGCGCACAGTCACGAAGAAGACGCGACAGCGCCGCTTTCCCCTCAGGAGGTTGAAAAGGTTTGGAATGGGCCCTCAAATCCTCTAAAAGTTCTACAGCTGCACCATTGTACATTGGTATGACAACAGCACCGCCCTCGATTGCATTGGGCTACAGAGGGTGGTGCGGACAGCCCAGTATATCACTGGGGCCAAGCTCCCTACCATCCAGGACCTTTATATCAGGCGGTGTGAAAGGAAAGCCCGGGAAGTCGTTAAAGACTACAGCCACCCAAGCCATAGACCGTTCTCTCTGCTTCCGCACAGCAAGTGGTACCGGTACATCAAGTCTGACACCAACAGGCTCCTGAACAGCTTCTATCCACTAGCCATAAGACTACTAAATAGCTAACAAAATGGCTACACGGACTATCTGAGTTGACTTTGTGTTCTATTTTTGTACTGTCTCTAATGCACACTCACAGGATTCTACACACTCATGCACATTGACATTCCAACACACAAACACACACACACACACACACACACACACACACACACACACACACACACACTTACTCACTTCATTTGCTCACACACACATAACATGCACACACATTTACACTGACTCTATACACAGGCAAACACACTCACATGCAATGCATTCGGAAAGAACTCAGAACCCTTGAGTTTTTCCACATTTTGTTACGTTACAGCCATATTCTAAAATGGATTAAATAAAATAAAAATCCCCATCAATCTACACACAATACCCCATAATGATAAAGTGAAAACAGGTTTTTATCAATTTTAGCACATTTCTGACTAAAAAAATAAATAAATACCTTATTTATATAAGTATTCAGACCCTTTACTATGAGACTCAAAATGGAGCTCAGGTGCATCCTGTTTCCATTGATCATCCTTGATATGTTTCTACAATTTGATTTAATTCCATTGATTGGACATGATTTGGAAAGGCACACACCTCTATGTAAGGTTCCAAAGTTGACAGTGCATGTCAGAGCAAAAACTAAGCTATGAGGTCAAAGGAATTGTCCGTAGAACTCAGAGACAGGATTGTGTCGGAGCACAGATCTGGGGAAGTGTACAAAAACATTTCTGCACCATTGAAGCTCCCCAAGAACACAGTGGCCTCCATCATTCTTAAACGGAAGAAGTTTAGAACCACAAAGACTGTTCCTAGAGATGAGCAATTGGGGGAGAAGGGCCTTGGTCAGGGAGGTGACCAAGAACCCGATGGTCACTATGACAGAGCTCTAGAGTTCCTCTGTGGAGATGGGAGAAGCTTCCAGAAGGACAACCATCTCTGCAGCACTCCACCAATCAGGCCTTTTATGGTAGAGTGGCCAGACGGAAGCCACTCCTCAGTAAAAGGCACATGACAGCCCATTTGGAGTTGACAAAAGGCACCTAAAGGACTCTCAGACCATGAGAAATAACATTCTCTGGTCTGATGAAACCAATATTGAAATCTTTGGCCTGAATGCCAAGCGTCATGACTGGAGAAAACCTGGCTTGATCCCTACAGTGAAGCATGGTGGTGGCAGCATCATGCTGTGGGGATGTTTTTCAGCGACAGGGACTGGAAGACAATTCAGGATTGAGGGAAAGATGAACGGAGCAAAGTACATAGACATCCTTGATGAAAACCTACTCCGGAGCGCTCACAACCTAAGACTGGGGTGAAGGTTCACCTTCCAACAGGACAACAACCCTAAGCACACAGCCAAGACAACGCAGGAGTGGCTTTGGGACAAGTCTCTGAATGTCCTTGAGGGGCCCAGCCAAAGTCTGGACTTGATCCCGATCGAACATCTCTGGAGAGACCTGAAAATAGATGTGTAGAGATGCTCCCCATCCAACCTGACAGAGCTTGAGAGGATCTGCAGAGAGGAATGGGAGAAACTCCCTAAATACAGGTTTACCAAGCTTGTAGCATCATACCCAAGAAGACTCGGGGCTGTAATCACTGCCAAAGGTGCTTCAACAAAGTACTGAGTAAAGGGTCTGAATACTTATGTAAATGTAATTTCAATTTCTTAACACCTTTGCATTGTCATTATGGGGTATTGTGTGTAGATTGATGAGGGGGGGAAACAATTTAATCCATTTTAGAATAAGGCTGTAACGTAACAAAATGTGGAAAAGGCCAAGGGGTGTGAATACTTTTTGTTTCAACCATGTTATTTTTAGTACTACATTGATATTGATTACTGTGTTGTTGGGTTCAGAGCTTGCAAGAAAGGCATTTCACTGCACTTGTGCATGTGACATTAAAACTTGAAACTCACTCACACACACACACACACACACACACACACACACACACACACACACACACACACACACACACACACACTTCTCCTCATGGTGTGGTTTCATGAAGGGGTTTGACCCATCCTGCATGATTTTATCTGTCTCCAGACCCTTATACAACACATCACACACCCACACAAACACACACCATCAGTCAGAGCTCATCAATGTTACTGTACTCAAAGCATTCTTCCCCACTTTCTGGACTGTGTCACTGCAAAGTGGCCACGTCGAAATGAGCGACATACACACGATAAATGAGATTTGTGTGTTATTGAAATAGTACAGAGACAGACAGACCATTCTCAGTGACACGAAACCAACCGCTAAACCGTGAGAGGCTTCTGCTCTGCATGTGAGAACATTTAACGGTAATGCAAATGTGTTTGGAATTAAAGGCGACGATAACGGTCTTAAGATCTTTAAGTAGCTGTCACAGATCTGAACCTAGTGCACGATGCATCTGCTGGCTGCCGGCATGGCTAGCCACTCAACAAGATCTTACGGATAAACATCACATTTTGATGGTTAAGTTTGGGTAAAGTAAGGTTTGAGACAGGTAAAAAATATAAATAAATAAAAGAGTACCTGGCACTGGGATTGAACACATAACCCTTGGAGTTACTTTTTGAGTCTATGGGAAAATGAATGGAGTTTTTGCAAGGTTTTTGGATAAACACTGAAAATATAGAGATCTTATACCTTTTGTTCTATGAAATAATCTTCATCAGCTAATGTCACTTTTTGTGAATTTTGAAGCAGGTATGGAATAAAAAAGCAAAGAACACAAAATGCTTCATAATTCATCAAGGTCATGTTAACTGACTGATATTATCTCATAGAACAAAACGTAGAAGATCTCCTAAGCCTATGTTAACCTCAGACCTTATTTTCGGTGTTTATTCCAAACCCCTATTATTTCCCCATAGAAATGGCTGAACAAATCAGAGATAACTCATTCCGGATTTTAGGACTACAAGCTGGCAAGCTCTATAGCACTCACCGTTGCCCCTAGTGGCCGGTTTTGAGTGCATCTCCTGACGTCCTGGGGACCTGGATGAACGTCGAATATCGCCTTGGATCTTGAGTGACCACACTGATCCACCAGCATTGAGGTTTTCTTGACTTAAGTGTGCATCTTGACATGGTTAAGTTTAGTTAAAGCATATATCCTCTATGTGATTCAACTGTTAAATTGAGTGTTTTATTGAAATGTAGGGTACTCATAATGTCTGACGGAAATAAAAGGCACATTGTTCATGGCTTGTGACAATAGCCTGCATTTCCTGTCTCCCAGGAAGTTCCTTTCCTTCTTCAAGAGTTACTTTGAGAAGCATCACTGAAAGTTATTTTAATTGTAAATTGTGATGTATTGTAGTTTATCCAAAGACAATGTTAGCGATTGGATATGTCATTAATTCATCATCTGTGGCTATGATGTATTTTCCTCCCTACCTTTATTATGTTTGCTATTAGTGACAACATCAGTCACATAGTATGTTTCCTACCTCTGAGCTCATTAATTATGTACTGTTCATCCTATACTCTGGAAATGAGGAAATGCCCAAGATGGGCATTCAGAGTTGGAAGTAATTAAATGAAGATGCATTGATTGGAAAGTTTTGTTAGAAACAGTCAATATAGGCATTAAAGTGTATGTATAAAATAGTCCTAAACCTACCACTATGGATTATCAGAAAAAAAGAATGCTGACTGCAAGACTGGGCAAGAGAAGGCCCCATAAAGTCATAGGTGAAATTCTAAACAGGGAACCAGCATGTGACCGACATCCAACAACACGGAGCAATGAAAGAGAGATGACCTGAGAATATAATAATTATCCTATTCATACAGCGACCACTTGACAACCGCCAATCTCCTCATCTCAACAATTAATGCCGAAATATAACATTCTCCTATTGACACAGAGACCACTTGACACCTTGATGGGTCTAGAAGTGGGCTGAAGGGGGTCAAGGTCTCTGAGAAATCAGGTTGTCTTCTTTCACCACTGAGGTAGTGACTCAGTTGGATAGGCTGTGCTAACTGGCACCATGATATAATTGCTCGTTTCATTAGGCACGCTCACAACCAATGTATCCTGCCACATTATACACTGAACAAAAATAGAAATGTAACATGTGTAGTGATGGTCCCATGTTTCATCAGCTGAAATAAAAAGATCCCAGAAATGTTCCACATGCAAAAATAAATCCCTATTAGTGAGTATTTCTCATTTGCCCTGATAATCCATCCACCTGACAGGTGTGGCATATCATGAAGATGATTAAAAAGCATGATCATTACACAGGTGCACCTTGTGCTGAGGACAATAAAAGGCCACTCTAAAATGTACAATTTTGTCACACAACACAATGCCACAGAGGTCTCAAGTTTTGAGGGAGCGTACAATTGGCATGCTGACTGTAAGAATGTCCACCAGATCTGTTGACAGAGAATTGAATGTTAATTTCTCTACCATAAGACGCATCCAACTTTGTTTTAGAGAACTTGGCAGTGCGTCCAACCGGCCTCACAACCGCAGACCAAATATATGGCGTCGTGTTGGCGAGCGTTTTGCTGGTGGCGGTGGGGTTATGGTATGGGCAGACATAAGCTATGGACAATGAACACAATTGCTTTTTATCTACGGCAATTTTAATGTACAGAGACACAGTGATGAGATCCTGAGGCCTATTGTTGTGCCACTCATCCGCCGCCATCACCTCATGTTTCAGCATGTTAATGCACGGCCCCATGTCTCAAGGATCTGTACACAATTCCTGGAAGCTGAAAAGTCCCAGTTCTTCCATGGCCTGCATACTCACCAGACATGTCACCCATGGAGCATGTTTGGGATGCTCTGGATTGACCTGTTCGATAGCATGTTCAAGTTCCCGCCAATATCCAGTAAATTCACACAGCCATTGAAGAGGAGTGGGACAACATTTCACAGGCCACAATCAACAACCTGATCAACTCTATGTAAAGATGTGTTGTGCTGCATGAGACAAATGGTGGTCACACCAGATACTGACTGGTTTCTGATACACGCCCCTACCTTTTTTTAAGGTATCTGTAACCAACAGATGCATATCTGTATCCTCAGTCTTATGAAATCCACAGATCACGGCCAATTGCATTTATTTCAATTGATTGATTTCCTTATATGAACTGTAACTCAGTAAAATCTTTGAAATTGTTAAATGTTGCGTTTATATTTTTTGTTCTGTAGACATGTAGCTTCCTCGGCTACCCACTGGTTGAATCGTTGTTTCCACGTCATTTCAACCAACGTGGAATATACTTTGAATTGATGTCTGTGCCCAGTGGGTATATGGGTCTGACTCATCCCCATGCATTGGTTTTAAAACTAAAAGCCTTATATCACTGTAAAAGAGAATACAGACACCGTAGGCTACCTATATGTCGTCATTGTGAATAGCCCTTATGAATGACACAATCTGGACATACACTACCGTTCAATAGGAAATATAGTCAAGATGTTGACAGGGTTATTAAAAGCAACAACAACAAAAAAGGATTTTCTTTAAAAAACAAGGACATTTCTAAGTGACCCCAAACTTTTGAACGGTAGAGTACCTGCAGTCTGTCTTTCCTGAGACATAAGAAGTGCTAAATACATGGTTGGTTGTAGCCTACCATCCGCGGGCTAGTCTGCTCGCGGGCTAGTCTGCTCGCGGGCCAGTCTGCCTCCGCGCCATTACCAGCCTGCGGTGTCCTGCGCTGCGCTGATTGGCCTATATCGAGGGTGTGTTCGCAGCATGGGTAGGGTTTGGACAGACGTGGATTCAGAAGGAGATTCCAAACCTTGGTAGGTACAGCCAACCTACAGGCAGCGGGCCAGCCGAGTATGGCAACAAACACTACATACACAACACCTACACTGCTTCGAAAAGTGATCCGTGGGTGCAATGTTTTGTTTTCAGAGAGAAAGAATAAGCACACTGTTGTTTAAAGCGGTGATGTAGATTATTCCGTTCATCTATTTATCATGATAACACTCTCGGATTCCGCTTGCTCATCTCATTCCGTTCCGATTCGTGTGGCTGCCGAGTAAAACCTTACCGCTGCTCTCTCTGTCTGTGAGTCTCTCCGGGCTATTTTCAGCTTTAGCAGGAACTTCGCCAAAACGACTATTTCTCAGCGGCTCTGAATTCCTCGAGATGGCCAGGCTGCATCTCGTTCCGTTTTTTCCACAGATGTGGTCAATTTAGCACGATTCATCCCGCTCGCTGCACTGCAGGCCAATTTAAAACGATAAATAATCAAACTAGACGGGAATATTTCCGAGTCGTGGCATGACCATCATAACTTTGGTTAACAATTAGAAGACTATGCGGTATAATCTAAATGTGCATGTGATTGCATGGCCAGACTAAAAATAGGAGCTTATTAGGCAAATCCGAACCCGTGCCAAAACCACGCATAAAACGTTGCTTGACACATTTGGCAAAAACAACAGATAGCACGCAGTGCAATATAAATCTCAATTACATGTTTATTATATTTGGGGCTAGTCAAAGTGGTGGGCTGAGTAGCCTATAGGCTAGTGTCAGTAGCCTATCACTGCAGCTTACATAAGATCACATCACTGCCTCTGCCAAGTGGTCTGGAGCATATTGGCATATAGCTGGTAGCAACTTTGGACCAACATTCCTCATGGTTAAATCCATTTGAATTCAATCACTTTTTTTGACAACATCCCTTTTGGTTTAAACAAAACTTTCCATACATGTTTGTCCCTGGAAGAAGTGGTCAGAAAGGGATGTTTCGGACCTGAATAGCAAAACATTCAGAAGATAAAAGTGCTCAAAGTTGACCCATTCTGCATACCCTACCATGAAACATCCATGAGTTTGATATCATTTAAAAGCTTGTCAAACTATTTTATTATTGTTTAAAAAAAATACATAATAATCAGCATTTTTAAACCATTAATGTAAATTATCTAAAAATGCATAAACTCCTATGTTGTAGTTTAGACCCTATTTCACCTAATCTGAGTTTTTTGTGTTGTGCCCATCATTGGTTGAGACAGAACTTGCTCTTGAATACAGAGTGGGTGTCATTTCAATCATAGAAATATAATTCATAGAATGGTCCTATCCCTTCAGGGTGGGTGTCAGTTCAGTCATAGAAATATAATTCATAGAATGAACCTATCCCTTCAGGGTGGGTGCCATTTCAATCATAGAAATATAATTCATAGAATGGTCCTATCCCTTCAGGGTGGGTGTCATTTCAATCATAGAAATATAATTCATAGAATGAACCTATCCCTTCAGGGTGGGTGCCATTTCAATCATAGAAATATAATTCATAGAATGAACCTATCCCTTCAGGGTAGGTGTCATTTCAATCATAGAAATATAATTCATAGAATGGACCTAACCCTTCAGGGTGGGTGTCAATTCAATCATAGAAATATAATTCACAGAATGGACCTATCCATTCAGGGTGGGCGTCATTTCAATCATAGAAATATAATTCATAGAATGAACCTATCCCTTCAGGGTGGGTGTCATTTCAATCATAGAAATATAATTCATAGAATGGACCTATCCCTTCAGGGTGGGTGTCATTTCAATCATACAAATATAATTCATAGAATGAACCTATCCCTTCAGGGTGGGTGCCATTTCAATCATAGAAAAATTATTCATAGATTGGTCCTATCCCTTCAGGGTGGGTGCTATTTCAATCATAGAAATATAATTCATAGATTGGTCCTATCCATTCAGGGTGGGTGTCAATCAATCATAGAAATATAATTTACAGAATGGTCCTATCCATTCAGACCACTGCAATTTAGCTGGTACACCATTGACATTGACTTTAGTTGAATGTTTAACTTCTAATTACTACCACAAAGATGACCGCCAGTCAACCCACGTCGAATGTCGTGGTCATGGCTATTCTGTGATATATATTTCAATGATTTCAATAGGTTTCCTATGGAGGATTGACAGTGTAATTTAAAACAACAGATATTCCCATTCAAGTCAACATTCTCTGATGTGTGGACCTCAAACCATATGTGTGGTACCATGTGAAAATTGATACTTCAATTCCCATTTTAGTACATTTATCAGCTAAAACATGACATCCACCTTGTATTCAAGTGCATGTTGTGTCTCAACTGATGGTGGGCACAACACAGAAACCTTAAATGATGTAAAATAGGGTCTAAGCTACAACATATGCTAATAAGAAGAGAAAAATCAGAGTTTATGCATTTAATTGACGTTAAAAGTTTTAGAAAATATGATTTTTTTTTATTAAAAAACATTATTATTATTTTTTATATTAAAATAGTTTGAAAACCCTGTTCGTAAGCTTTTAAATGATATTTATTTTTTCCAGTGATAAAGACACGGATGTCTCATGGTATGGTGGGGTATGCAAAATGGGTCAACTTTGAACACCTTTATCTCTTGAATGTTTTGTCATTCAGGTCCAAAAAGTCATGTTCTGAGCACTTCTACAATGGGCAAATATGTATGGAAGGTTTCGTTAAAATCAAAAGGGGTGCTGTCAAAAAGTCCCTAGCCCTAACACAATTGATTCCCATTCAAAATCGTATGTTCCCTAACCCTAACTCGTAACCCTAACCATAAATTACTAACCCTAATTCTAACCCTAACACTAATTCTAACCTAGAAATAACCTTTGACCTTGTGGGAACTAGCAAAATGCCCCCAGTTGGTCAAATGTTTGTTTGTTTACTATTCTTGTGGGGACTTCTGGTCTTAAACACAACAAACGTTACCAGCCTGTCACTTTCCTTCCATCCACGTTCCTCTTATCCTCTCCTGTTCCTCTTATCCTCTCCTCCTGTTCCTCTTATCCTCTCCTCCTGTTCCTCTTATCCTCTTCTCCCGTACCTCTTATCCTCTCCTCCTGTTCCTCTTATCCTCTCCTCCTCTGCCTCTTATCCTCTCCTCCCGTTCCTCTTATCCTCTCCTCCCGTTCCTCTTATCCTCTCCTCCTGTTCCTCTTATCCTCGTCTCCCGTTCCTTTATCCTCTCCTCCTGTTCCTCTTATCCTCTTCTCCCGTACCTCTTATCCTCTCCTCCCCGTTCCTTTTATCCCGTTCCTCTTATCCTCTCCTCCCGTACCTCTTATCCTCTCCTCCCGTTCCTCTCCTCCCGTCCCTCTTATCCTCTCCTCCCGTTCCTCTTATCCTCTCCTCCCGTACCTCTTATCCTCTCCTCCCGTTCCTCTTATCCTCGTCTCCCGTTCCTCTTATCCTCTCCCCCCGTTCCTCTTATCCTCTCCTCCCGTTACTCTTATCCTCTCCTCCTGTTCCTCTTATCCTCTCCTCCCGTTCCTCTTATCCTCTCCCCCCGTTCCTCTTATCCTCTCCTCCCGTTCCTCTTATCCTCTCCCCCCGTTCCTCTTATCCTCTCCTCCTGTTCCTCTTATCCTCTCCTCCCGTACCTCTTATCCTCTCCTCCTGTCCCTCTTATCCTCTCCTCCCGTTCCTCTTATCCTCTCCTCCCGTACCTCTTATCCTCTCCTCCTGTTCCTTTTATCCTCTCCTCCCGTTCCTCTCCTCCCGTTCCTCTTATCCTCTCCTCCTGTTCCTCTTATCCTCTCCTCCTGTTCCTCTTATCCTCTCCTCCCGTACCTCTTATCCTCTCCTCCTCTGCCTCTTATCCTCTCCTCCCGTTCCTTTTATCCCTTCCTCCCGTTCCTCTTATCCTCTCCTCCTGTTCCTCTTAGCCTCTCCTCCCGTACCTCTTATCCTCTCCTCCCGTTCCTTTCATCCTCTCCTCCCTTTCCTCTCCTCCCGTTCCTCTTATCCTCTCCTCCTGTTCCTCTTATCCTCTCCTCCCATTCCTCTTATCCTCTCCTCCTGTTCCTCTTATCCTCTCCTCCCGTTCCTCTCCTCCCGTTCCTCTTATCCTCTCCCCGTTCCTCTTATCCTCTCCCCCGTTCCTCTTATCCTCTCCTCCCGTTCCTTTCATCCTCTCCCCCCGTTCCTCTTATCCTCTCCCCCGTTCCTCTTATCCTCTCCTCCTGTTCCTCTTATCCTCTCCTCCCGTTCCTTTCAGCCTCTCCCCGTTCCTCTTATCCTCTCCTCCTGTTCCTCTTATCCTCTCCTCCCGTTCCTTTTATCCTCTCCCCCGTTCCTCTTATACTCTCCCACCGTTCCTTTCATCCTCTCCCCCGTTCCTCTTATCCTCTCCTCCCGTTCCTCTTATCCTCTCCCCCGTTCCTCTTATCCTCTCCTCCTGTTCCTCTTATCCTCTCCTCCCGTTCCTTTCATCCTCTCCCCCGTTCCTCTTATCCTCTCCTCCCGTTCCTTTTATCCTCTCCCCCGTTCCTCTTATCGTCTCCTCCTGTTCCTCTTATCCTCTCCTCCTGTTCCTCTTATCCTCTCCTCCCGTTCCTTTTATCCTCTCCCCCGTCCCTCTTATCCTCTCCCCCCGTTCCTTTCATCCTCCCCCCGTTCCTCTTATCCTCTCCCCCGTTCCTCTTATCCTCTCCTCCCGTTCCTTTCATCCTCTCCCCCGTTCCTCTTATCCTCTCTCCCGTTCCTTTTATCCTCCCCCCGTTCCTCTTATCCTCTCCTCCTGTTCCTCTTATCCTCTCCTCCTGTGCCTCTTATCCTCTCCTCCTGTTCCTCTTATCCTCTCCTCCTGTTCCTCTTATCCTCTCCCCCCCGTTCCTTTCATCCTCTCCCTCCCCCTTCCTCTTATCCTCTCCCCCGTTCCTCTTATCCTCTCCTCCCATTCCTTTCATCCTCTCCCCCGTTCCTCTTATCCTCTCCCCCGTTTCCTCTTATCCTCTCCCCCGTTCCTCTTATCCTCTCCTCCCGTTCCTCTTATCCCCTCCCCCCGTTCCTCTTATCCTCTCCCCCCGTTCCTCTTATCCTCTCCTCCCGTTCCTTTCATCCTCTCCTCCCGTTCCTCTCCTCCCGTTCCTCTTATCCTCTCCTCCTGTTCCTCTTATCCTCTCCTCCGTTCCTCTTATCCTCTCCTCCTGTTCCTCTTATCCTCTCCTCCCGTTCCTCTCCTCCCGTTCCTCTTATCCTCTCCTCCCGTTCCTTTCATCCTCTCCCCCCGTTCCTCTTAATCGCGTCTCCCCTCTCCTCCCCCGATCCTCTTATCCTCTCCTCCCGTTCCTTTCATCCTCTCCTCCTGTGCCGTCTTATCCTCTCCTCCGTTCCTCGTTAAGTCCTCTCCCCCGTTCCTCTTATCCTCTCCTCCCGTTCTTCTCCTCCCTGTCCTCTTTATCCCCTCCTCCCGTTCCTCTTATCCTCTCCTCCCGTTCCCTCTTATCCTCTCCCCCGGTCCTCTTATCCTCTCCTCCCGTTCCTCTTATCCTCTCCCCCGTTCCTCTTATCCTCTCCCCCGTTCCTCTTATCCTCTCCTCCCGTTCCTCTTATCCTCTCCCCCGTTCCTCTTATCCTCTCCTCCCATTCCTTTTCCTCTCCCCGTCCTCTTATCCTCTCCCCCGTTCCTCTTATCCTCTCCTCTCCCCTGCTCCTCTTATCCTCTCCCCCCCCCTTTCCTCTTATCCTCTCCCCCGTTCCTCTTATCCTCCTCCCCCCGTTCCTCTTATCCTCTCCCCCCGTTCCTTTCATCCTCTCCCCCGTTCCTCTTATCCTCTCCCCCGTTCCTCTTATCCTCTCCTCCCATTCCTTTCATCCTCTCCCCCGTTCCTCTTATCCTCTCCCCCGTTCCTCTTATCCTCTCCCCCGTTCCTCTTATCCTCTCCTCCCGTTCCTCTTATCCCCTCCCCCGTTCCTCTTATCCTCTCCCCCGTTCCTCTTATCCTCTCCTCCCGTTCCTTTCATCCTCTCCTCCCGTTCCTCTTATCCTCTCCTCCTGTTCCTCTTATCCTCTCCTCCTGTTCCTCTTATCCTCTCCTCCCGTTCCTCTCCTCCCGTTCCTCTTATCCTCTCCTCCCGTTCCTTTCATCCTCTCCCCCCGTCCTCTTATCCTCTCCTCCCCGATCCTCTTATCCTCTCCTCCCGTTCCTTTCATCCTCTCCTCCTGTGCCTCTTATCCTCTCCTCCCGTTCCTCTTATCCTCTCCTCCCCCCGTTCCTCTTATCCTCTCCTCCCGTTCCTCTTATCCTCTCCTCCTGTTCCTCTTATCCTCTCCTCCCGTTCCTCTCCTCCCTTTCCTCTTATCCCCTCCTCCCGTTCCTCTTATCCCTCCCCCCCGTTCCTCTTATCCTCTCCCCCGATCCTCTTACTCCCTCCCCCGTTCCTCTTATCCTCTCCCCCCCGTTCTTCTTATCCTCTCCCCCCGGTCCTCTTATCCTCTCCTCCCGTTCCTCTTATCCTCTCCCCCCCGTTCCTCTTATCCTCTCCCCCGTTCCTCTTATCCTCTCCTCCCGTTCCTCTCCTCCCGTCCCTCTTATCCTCTTCTCCCGTTCCTTTCATCCTCTCCCCCCGTTCCTCTTATCCTCTCCTCCCGTTCCTTTCATCCTCTCCCCCCCGTTCCTCTTATCCTCTCCCCCCGTTCCTCTTATCCTCTCCTCCCGTTCCTCTTATCCTCTCCCCCGTTCCTCTTATCCTCTCCTCCCGTGCCTCTTATCCCTCTCCCCCCCGTTCCTCTTATCCTCTCCTCCCGTTCCTCTTATCCTCTCCCCCGTTCCTCTTATCCTCTCCTCCCGTTCCTTTCATCCTCTCCCCCGTTCCTCTTATCCCCTCCCCCGTTCCTCTTATTCCTCTCCCCCGTTTCCTCTTATCCTGTCCCCCCGTTCCTCTTATCCTCTCCCCCCGTTCCTCTTATCCTCTCCCCCCGTTCCTCTTGTCCTCTCCCCCGTTCCTCTTATCCTCTCCCCCCGTTCCTCTTATCCTCTCCTCCGTTCCTATTATCCTCTCCCCCCGTTCCTCTTATCCTCTCCCCCCGATCCTCTTATCCTCTCCCCCGTTCCTCTTATCCTCTCCCCCCCGTTCTTCTTATCTCTCCCCCCCGTGCCTCTTATCCTCTCCTCCCGTTCCTCTTATCCTCTCCCCCCGTTCCTCTTATCCTCTCCTCCCGTTCCTTTCATCCTCTCCTCCCGTTCCTCTCCTCCCGTTCCTCTTATCCTCTCCTCCTGTTCCTCTTATCCTCTCCTCCCATTCCTCTTATCCTCTCCTCCTGTTCCTCTTATCCTCTCCTCCCGTTCCTCTCCTCCCGTTCCTCTTATCCTCTCCTCCCGTTCCTTTCATCCTCTCCCCCCGTTCCTCTTATCCTCTCCCCCGATCCTCTTATCCTCTCCTCCCGTTCCTTTCATCCTCTCCTCCTGTGCCTCTTATCCTCTCCTCCCGTTCCTCTTATCCTCTCCCCCGTTCCTCTTATCCTCTCCTCCCGTTCTTCTCCTCCCTTTCCTCTTATCCCCTCCTCCCGTTCCTCTTATCCTCTCCTCCCGTTCCTCTTATCCTCTCCCCCCGGTCCTCTTATCCTCTCCTCCCGTTCCTCTTATCCTCTCCCCCGTTCCTCTTATCCTCTCTCCCCCCGTTCCTCTTATCCTCTCCTCCCGTTCCTCTTATCCTCTCCCCGTTCCTCTTATCCTCTCCTCCCATTCCTTTTATCCTCTCCCCCGTTCCTCTTATCCTCTCCCCCGTTCCTCTTATCCTCTCCTCCTGCTCCTCTTATCCTCTCCCCCCTTCCTCTTATCCTCTCCCCCGTTCCTCTTATCCTCTCCCCCCGTTCCTCTTATCCTCTCCCCCCGTTCCTTTCATCCTCTCCCCCGTTCCTCTTATCCTCTCCCCCGTTCCTCTTATCCTCTCCTCCCATTCCTTTCATCCTCTCCCCCGTTCCTCTTATCCTCTCCCCCGTTCCTCTTATCCTCTCCCCCGTTCCTCTTATCCTCTCCTCCCGTTCCTCTTATCCCCTCCCCCCGTTCCTCTTATCCCTCTCCCCCGTTCCTCTTATCCTCTCCTCCCGTTCCTTTCATCCTCTCCTCCCGTTCCTCTTATCCTCTCCTCCTGTTCCTCTTATCCTCTCCTCCTGTTCCTCTTATCCTCTCCTCCCGTTCCTCTCCTCCCGTTCCTCTTATCCTCTCCTCCCGTTCCTTTCATCCTCTCCCCCCCGTTCCTCTTATCCTCTCCCCCGATCCTCTTATCCTCTCCTCCCGTTCCTTTCATCCTCTCCTCCTGTGCCTCTTATCCTCTCCTCCCGTTCCTCTTATCCTCTCCCCCGTTCCTCTTATCCTCTCCTCCCGTTCCTCTTATCCTCTCCTCCTGTTCCTCTTATCCTCTCCTCCCGTTCCTCTCCTCCCTTTCCTCTTATCCCCTCCTCCCGTTCCTCTTATCCTCTCCCCCCGTTCCTCTTATCCTCTCCCCCGATCCTCTTATCCTCTCCCCCGTTCCTCTTATCCTCTCCCCCCGTTCTTCTTATCCTCTCCCCCGGTCCTCTTATCCTCTCCTCCCGTTCCTCTTATCCTCTCCCCCGTTCCTCTTATCCTCTCCCCCGTTCCTCTTATCCTCTCCCTCCCGTTCCCTCTCCTCCCGTCCCTCTTATCCTCTTCTCCCGTTCCTTTCATCCTCTCCCCCGTTCCTCTTATCCTCTCCTCCCGTTCCTTTCATCCTCTCCCCCGTTCCTCTTATCCTCTCCCCCCGTTCCTCTTATCCTCTCCTCCCGTTCCTCTTATCCTCTCCCCCCGTTCCTCTTATCCTCTCCTCCCGTTCCTCTTATCCTCTCCCCCCGTTCCTCTTATCCTCTCCTCCCGTTCCTCTTATCCTCTCCCCCGTGCCTCTTATCCTCTCCTCCCGTTCCTTTCATCCTCTCCCCCGTTCCTCTTATCCTCTCCCCCCGTTCCTCTTATCCTCTCCCCCCCGTTCCTCTTATCCTGTCCCCCCGTTCCTCTTATCCTCTACCCCCGTTCCTCTTATCCTCTCCCCCCGTTCCTCTTGTCCTCTCCCCCCGTTCCTCTTATCCTCTCCCCCCGTTCCTCTTATCCTCTCCCCCCGTTCCTATTATCCCTCCCCCCGTTCCTCTTATCCTCTCCCCCGATCCTCTTATCCTCTCCCCCGTTCCTCTTATCCTCTCCCCCCGTTCTTCTTATCCTCTCCCCCCGTGCCTCTTATCCTCTCCTCCCGTTCCTCTTATCCTCTCCCCCCCGTTCCTCTTATCCTCTCCCCCCGTTCTTCTTATCCTCTCCTCCCGTTCCTCTTATCCTCTCCTCCCGTTCCTCTTATCCTCTCCCCCCGTTCCTCTTATCTCTCGCCCGTTCCTTTTATCCTTCCCCGTTCCTCTTCTCCTCTCCTCCGTTCCTTTCATCCTTCCCCCGTTCCTCTTATCCTCTCCCCGTTCCTCTTATCCTCTCCTCCCGTTCTTTCATCCTCTCCCCGTTCCTCTTCCTCTCCCCCGTTCCCTTTATCCTCTCCCCCGTTCCTCTTATCCTCCTCCCGTTCCTCTTATCCTCTCCCCCCGTTCCTCTTATTCCTCTCCCCCCGTTCCTCTTATCCTCTCCCGTTCCTTATCCTCTCTCCCGTTCCTTTCATCCTCCCCCGTTCCTCTTATCCTCTCTCCGTCCTCTTATCCTCTCCCCCGTTCTCTATCCTCTCCCCCCGTTCCTCTTATCCTCTCCCCCCGTTCCTCTTATCCTCTCCTCCCCCCGTTCCTCTTATCCTCTCCCCCCGTTCCTCTTATCCTCTCCCCGTTCCTCTTATCCTCTCCCCCGTTCCTCTTATCCTCTCCCCCGTTCCTCTTATCCTCTCCTCCGTTCCTTTCATCCTCTCCCCCGTTCCTCTTATACTCTCCCTCCGTTCCTCTTATCCTCTCCCCCGTTCCTCTTATCCTCTCCTCCCGTTCCTTTCATCCTCTCCCCCGTTCCTCTTATCCTCTCCCCCGTTCCTCTTATCCTCTCCCCCGTTCCTCTTATCCTCTCCCCCCGTTCCTCTTATCCTCTCCCCTGTTCCTCTTATCCTCTCCCCCCGTTCCTCTTATCCTCTCCCCCGTTCCTCTTATCCTCTCCCCCGTTCCTCTTATCCTCTCCTCCCGTTCCTTTCATCCTCTCCCCGTTCCTCTTATCCTCTCCTCCCGTTCCTTTCATCCTCTCCCCCGTTCCTCTTATCCTCTCCCCCGTTCCTATTATCCTCTCCTCCCGTTCCTTTCATCCTCTACCCCGTTCCTTTCATCCTCTCCCCCGTTCCTCTTATCCTCTCCCCCCGTTCCTCTTATCCTCTCCCCCGTTCCTCTTATCCTCTCCCCCCCGTTCCTCTTATCCTCTCCCCCGTTCCTCTTATCCTCTCCTCCCGTTCCTTTCATCCTCTACCCCGTTCCTTTCATCCTCTCCCCCGTTCCTCTTATCCTCTCCCCCCGTTCCTCTTATCCTCTCCCCCGTTCCTCTTATCCTCTCCCCCGTTCCTCTTATCCTCTCCCCCCGTTCCTTTTCTTATATCCTCTTCTGTTCTCCTCACCTCTCTCTTCTCCTGCTCTTCCCCCTCTTCTTCTCCTCCTCCTCATTTCCTCCTCTCTTCACTTCCCTTATTGTCTTGGCCCTGGCATGATGGTGCACCATACCAGACAGTCTCAGATATGGGTCTCTCAGTGTGTGTGTTTGATGAGAATCCCATCATACCTCTCCAGTTCATGCATGTCTCCAGGACAACACCAACACCTGCATGGACCAGGAGTCCACTGATTGACTGTATATAAAAGGAGGGAATTCAGTGAAAGTGGGGCAAGAAGAGTCTGCCCTGTACTGTATGCATGTACTATGACAATCTGTTGAGAATCCTTCAGCCTGACTCTTACTAAGCTACAGTTTCTCTTGGAGAGGAAGCACTGACAGTGGGCACATGCACAAGTTAATACTTTACTGATTCATTAGGAAACGTGCATGCATATAGGCATAGTGGATAGTGCAACTGCAATTAACAACAAATTCATAAACAGAAACATGTAATAACACAGCAAATATATTATAGCCAAAATAGAGCAAGGTTAGCAATGGGAACAATATAATACCAATCAATACACTGTTTCCTCATATGTTATGGGGAAATATATTTGCGAATAATGTTTTACCTTGTATCCACCAATATGTTATTCAAAGTATTACATAAATCGAACCACAACAGATGTGTCCTGTTAATAGCATTATATGTTATTACATTGTAGGCTAATAGCTGTTGGCATGCCGACATGATTCTGACAAGTCTGTTTACAAATGTTTTCTTTCCTCAGATGCAAGCAACAACAAGAGACAGGTTTCTTAGCCAAACACTAGTAAATAACCACCTACTCATACACACTTTTTTTTTACAAGAGGAGCTTTTATGGCAAGACGGGACTTTCACTGGACACTCCCCTCTCAACCTTGGACGTGGATGTCTGCGTCTCTGATTGGTCGCTGAGCTTGGCTGACAACACCTGCTTGACTCCATCTAAATTGACGACCCGCCCGGGCTCTGGGAAATATAGGCAGCATCCCTGCGGTCCCAGCGCTCACTCTCTCTTTCTGTCTCACTCTCTGAGCTGCCCGCCTGAATACAGTCTACAGCCGTGAGTGCAACTGAGTTACCACAGACAGACAGAGAGCAGACTGGCTGGTTGGACCGGCGCGTTTCCGATACAACACTGCATCATTGTCTCAGAGCAGAGGGAAGGCAGACTTTAGCACAGGTACATACTGGTCCTCACAGATACAGGCAGACATGTTGTTTAAATTTGCAATAGTGTTGCTGGTTTTGTCAGTTTTGGAGCAAGTGGTGGGATTGGATAATATTGATGTTCATGACAACCCGTCAGAGAAACCGGCAAGCCAGAAAGGACGGATGTCTCTGCAGAACACAGGTAAGAAAGTGCACGCACGCGCAGAGAGAGAGAGAGAGAGAGAGAGAGAGAATGCTGACGGATTTGGTATGGGAAGTGGGTCGGTGTTGAAATTATGTTATCAGAATACAGATCAGTGGGATACATTTGCGCGAGCGGGACCGCATGCTTGTGTGCACGTGCTCTCCGCGCGGTGTATTTTAGAGCAAAGAACACGTTATCTCTCTCCCTCTGCATTCATCTGTTTCTTGACCGAAATACTGGCTTTATCATGGATAATATTACCTTTTCAGATGATCCAGAAAGGGGATATATTGTAAATACAGGGAGACCGAAATGCAATATGTTAGTAAACTATTAATAGACAGGCACAAGGTAGGTCATGATAGATAATGTATATGGCAGCGCCTCTAGGTGTGTGTGTGTGTTTGTGTGTGTGTGTGTGTTTGTTTGTGTAGTTTTTTTCCGCGTATGCTCGATACAGCGTGATTGGTTAAAAGTTAGCCAACATCCAGCCGATCCATTGGCAACCAGTATGCGCTTTGCATTTAAATGAAACAAACTTGGCAAAATGACTTAGCCTATGAGCAAGCTACCACAGTTGAGTGATTATCATGTGGCTAAAATACAGCCTAGGCTACACTGTAATGGAAAACTAATTTATAAGGTAATTTTCGGTATTATAAACAGTAAAATAAAATACAACTCTGAAACGTTTAACTGCAGAATAATGTAAATTATGGTGCATTATGTGAAAATTTGCTGTATTTCGAATGGTACTGTAATTTCACCCCATATAATACAGTGCCATACTGTATCTTTGGAGCTCCAAACACCTTTGACCTCTAGTGGGGGAATGGTATTGTTGTTTCTGGCTCATTAACATATTTTGAGTCGTGCCTTGTAACATGCTATATTTGTTGCACCTGTGAGTGAGAATGCTGTACCAATTTAACTCCTATGTGGTTATAGTGGCAAATCATTTTTAAATGTATAGGTGACATATTAGAGTGGCAGTAAGTCTTAAATGAAATGGTTGAGCATTTTGCCACGTCCTTTTGGTCTGTTTTGCCCTGTAGTTGTTGCCAGTTTGGAAGCCTTTCTTAAGGCTTCCAGAAGTGCAATTAATATAAAACACAAAATATTCATTAATATGGTGTAATGTGTAGACACTTTATCAAGTGGCCAACCTGCTTGCACAAATCCCTTGTAATTACAGTAAACACTGTGAAATACAAACCCCTCCCCTCAATGAATTTCATTCATCCATGAATTCATTAATTAATTTAGTCATTCATTCATTCTGATTAAAGTAGCATACCCTGAATGCTGATAGGCTGACAGTCGTGGTATATTAGACTATACCAAGGGTATTACAAAACATGTACTTTTACTGCTCTAATGACTTTGGTAACCAGTTTATAATCGTAATAAGGCACTTCAGGGGTTTGTGGTATATGGCCACTTTGTGTTGTGCCTAAGAACAGCCCTTAGCTGTGGTGTATTGACCATATACCACATCCCCTCGGGCCTTATTGCTTAAGTATAATGCAGTCAATAGTATTACAGTAATGTAATATGACATACAGCATTTTACTCGCCACCTAGCTGTCTGTAAGATACTGTAAAATTCATGGTAACCGCTTTAAGGCTCGCACACATCGCACCTAATGAGTATCTAGCGCACCTAATGCGGATCTAGCGCACCTAATGAGTATCTAGCGCACCTAATGTGGATCTAGCGCACCTAATGAGTATCTAGCGCACCTAATGCGGATCTAGCGCACCTAATGCGGATCTAGCGCACCTAATGAGTATCTAGCGCACCTAATGTGGATCTAGCGCACCTAATGAGTATCTAGCGCACCTAATGTGGATCTAGAGCACCTAATGCGGATCTAGAGCACCTAATGCGGATCTAGAGCACCTAATGCGGATCTAGCGCACCTAATGCGGATCTAGCGCACCTAATGCGGATCTAGCGCACCTATGCGGATCTAGCGCACCTATGCGAATCTAGCGCACCTAATGAGTATCTAGCGCACCTAATGCGGATCTAGCGCACCTAATGAGTATCTAGCGCACCTAATGTGGATCTAGCGCACCTAATGTGGATCTAGCGCACCTAATGTGGATCTAGAGCACCTAATGCGGATCTAGAGCACCTAATGCGGATCTAGCACACCTAATGCGGATCTAGCGCACCTAATGTGGATCTAGCGCACCTAATGAGTATCTAGCGCACCTAATGCGGATCTAGCGCACCTAATGTGGATCTAGCGCACCTAATGTGGATCTAGCGCACCTAATGAGTATCTAGCGCACCTAATGTGGATCTAGCGCACCTAATGTGGATCTAGCGCACCTAATGCGGATCTAGCGCACCTAATGTGGATCTAGCGCACCTAATGCGGATCTAGCGCACCTAATGCGGATCTAGCGCACCTAATGCGGATCTAGCGCACCTAATGCGGATCTAGCGCACCTGCGGATCTAGCGTTCAGCTGCCGATCATTCAGCGCACCTAATGCGGATCTAGCGCACCTGCGGATCTAGCGTTCCGCTGCCGATCATTCAGCGCGCTGTGTTTTAGGGACACCCGCTACAAACGTCTGACTGCCGACATTTTTCACACGAGTCTACATGTAAAATCGGTTCGCCAATTACGTTCAAAGATGTTAAGTACTCTTATCCAGCAAACGCTTTTGGTGTCTGAGCCCTTACAGTGGACTCCAGGCGTTAACTGTTGATTGTTAGGCTCCTACAAAGCATGCTGATAGGGAATGATGCAATCGCCTCATGCAGGGCTGTTGTTCCGCATTCTTAACAGGAATCCCAGTCCCTTAGGAAAAGCCTACTGTCTATTCAAAATAAACAATGTTATGAAAGAAATACTTATATCCATTATTCAATATAAAAATCATGAGAATGTAAGGGTTTCTAATCCTTGTAGTTGCAGGGACAGCTCTAATGCAGATCTGCACAGTAGAGTCCCTCAGTCAGTCAGAGTCCCACACCACACCACACCACTGTGTAATTCAATGCACGTTGCGGCCAGCTCGGACGAGCCAGGCACATTCCCGTGTAAACGCCAACACAAGCACTCGCTGCCGACAGCAGCTCATTTTCCTGCAGCGGACCAAAGTTAAACCCAGTGACTACATACCCTTTTCTCTCTCTCTCTCTCTCTCTCTCTCTCTCTCTCTCTCTCTCTCTCTCTCTCTCTCTCTCTCTCTCTCTCTCTCTCTCTCTCTCTCTCTCTCTCTCTCTCTCTCTCTCTCTCTCCTCTCTCTCTCTCTCTCTCTCTCTCTCTCCTCTCTCTCTCTCTCTCTCTCACACCACACACACACACACACACACACACACACACACACCAACAGAGCAGTCCTTGTTGACAAGCATCATCTCTCAAGTAAATATGTTGTTAATTCGTTATTTACTCTGACCAGAAGGCTTGTGAGATTAATCTGTCTAGGCTATCAAATATGACACTTCCAGTGATTTGCTCTAGGTATATTAATGCATATCTCCAACTAAGACACATACTGTATGTCCAACACTCATATATCCTATGATGTCTAGAACATGCTAACCCTTTCTCAATGACCCATATGGAATACCATAGCAGTAGAGTTATTGGTTCTATCCCATGTGAACCAAATGCCTCAGTGGCAGTGACTGGAGGAGAGGGGGATGACTGGAGGAGAGGGGGATGACTGGAGGAGAGGGGGATGACTGGAGGAGAGGGGGATGACTGGAGGAGAGGGGGATGACTGGAGGAGAGGAGGATGACTGGAGGAGAGGGGATGACTGGAGGAGAGGAGGATGACTGGAGGAGAGGGGGATGACTGGAGGAGAGGGGGATGACTGGAGGAGAGGGGGATGACTGGAGGAGAGGGGGATGACTGGAGGAGAGGGGGATGACTGGAGGAGAGGGGGATGACTGGAGGAGAGGGGGATGACTGGAGGAGAGGGGGATGACTGGAGGAGAGGAGGATGACTGGAGGAGAGGGGGATGACTGGAGGAGAGGGGGATGACTGGAGGAGAGGGGGATGACTGGAGGAGAGGGGGATGACTGGAGGAGAGGAGGATGACTGGAGGAGAGGGGGATGACTGGAGGAGAGGGGGATGACTGGAGGAGAGGAGGATGACTGGAGGAGAGGGGGATGACTGGAGGAGAGGGGGATGACTGGAGGAGAGGGGGATGACTGGAGGAGAGGAGGATGACTGGAGGAGAGGGGGATGACTGGAGGAGAGGGGGATGACTGGAGGAGAGGGGGATGACTGGAGGAGAGGGGGATGACTGGAGGAGAGGAGAACTGGAGGAGAGGAGAGGGGGATGAAGAACCTTTCATCTCCCAACTGATGGGGACTCACTCTCTCTGTGGGTCTTCAAGACTGATTACAGAAGTTTTGAAAATACATTTTTGTTTGAACCCATATAGTCCAAAATAAACACTTATATAGGCCCATGTGTAGCCTAACACCATGTGCCATGTACACTGTACATTATTTAACTAGGCAAGTCAGTTAAGAACAACCCCTGCCAAACCCTAACCCGGACGACGCTGGGCCAATTGTGCACCGCCCTATGGGACTCCCAATCACGGCCTGGAATCGAACCAGGGTCTGTAGTGACGCCTCTAGCACTGAGATGGTTGCCTTAGACTGCTGCGCCTCTCGGGAGCCAAAGGGAAGGCCTCTCTAAATATCCTACCATTTAGGAAGGCCTCTCTAAATATCCTACCATTTGGGGTTTACAGGCAGACTTTTCCCACTCTCCTGGTCATTTCATTTCGGTCCACTATCATTTGTTTTATTCCTGTCCTCCTTGGCTGCCACTGGCCAGGCGTTGTGTAAGATTGTATAACATCTACATTTTAGTCATTTAGCAGACGCTCTTATCCAGAGCCACTTACTGGAGTGAGTACATACATTTTCATACCTATCCCCCGTGGGAATTGAACTCACAGCCCTGGCGTTGCAAGCGTCATGCTCTACCAACTGAGTTACACAGACAGCGAGAGGCCCAAGGGTGATGCCAACTGCCAACCTACTACAGCCCTGGACTGGAATGTTACATATATCTTCTCCTCTGTATATTTGGATACTCTGGTTTCAATGTAAATATCAACCACTGGTCTTACCAGAGTCATGTCACATTGGGCTGCATTATGAAACGTTGTATATGTCCCACTCTATCTTCTATAGTGCAGTATAGGGACAGGAACACTGTCTAGTCCAGTCCAGTCACCTGTCCAGTCACTAGTCTAGTCCAGTCACCTGTCTACTTCAGTCCAGTCACCAGTCTAGTCCAGTCACCTGTCTACTTCAGTCCAGTCACCAGTCTAGTCCAGTCACCTGTCTACTTCAGTCCAGTCACCTGTCCAGTCACCAGTCTAGTCCAGTCACCTGTCTACTTCAGTCCAGTCACCTGTCCAGTCACCAGTCTAGTCCAGTCACCTGTCTACTTCAGTCCAATAACCTGTCCGCTCCAGTCTAGTCCAGTCACCTGTCTACTTCAGTCCAGTCACCAGTCTAGTCCAGTCACCTGTCTACTTCAGTCCAGTCACCTGTCCAGTCACCAGTCTAGTCCAGTCACCTGTCTACTTCAGTCCAGTCACCAGTCTAGTCCAGTCACCTGTCTACTTCAGTCCAGTCACCTGTCCAGTCACCAGTCTAGTCCAGTCACCTGTCTACTTCAGTCCAGTCACCAGTCTAGTCCAGTCACCTGTCTACTTCAGTCCAGTCACCAGTCTAGTCCAGTCACCTGTCTACTTCAGTCCAGTCACCAGTCTAGTCCAGTCACCTGTCTACTTCAGTCCAGTCACCAGTCTAGTCCAGTCACCTGTCTACTTCAGTCCAGTCACCTGTCCAGTCACCAGTCTAGTCCAGTCACCTGTCTACTTCAGTCCAATAACCTGTCCGCTCCAGTCCAGTCACCTATCCAGTTCAGTCATCTGTCAAGTCCAGTCACCAGTCACCAGTCCAGTCCATCTCTCCACAGCAGCCCGGCCAGTTAGTCACTTAGAAAGATCCTGTGAAAAGTTGAAGGGGGTCAATTATGTGTACCTGGCAGCACAGACAGGAAAGACTAATTATATATCAACTAATACACAGTCACTCATCTACATGATTGTTTAATAGCAGGAAAACTGACACCGGTTGACTAAAGGCACAACTAAAGGCACGTTTGTATGTTCTCCTCTAGTACCCAGCGCTGTATCTGCAGTGCAGCATCCCCTCCTATCCTCACGCCAGGCAATGCAGATGTATTTTGACGCAGAATGACACTGTAATAATCTCTCTGTCACCCTGCATTCATCTGCACACCCCTCTGGTCTGTCTCTCTCTGTGGAGAGAAGAGGAGAGATGTTGTTTTCTTATCTCTGACGCTGAAGCCTGGAGGCTGGTTTAGTATGTATCTACTACACTGACAGTAGAAAGACACCCTGTTTCCTATATGGTGCACTACTTTGGACCAGGGTCCACATAGGAGCCAGTCTCTCTGCCATGGGAATTAAAATCTCAGCCTGGAGGTCCAGACCTAAGTACTATTCCTTTTTTCCTCTCCCTAACTGAATGATTAATGTTTCTGATTGGCCAGAGAGTCACCTGGTGGGAAATGATGAAAACATGAAATACATGTTTTGTTTGTTACACATGGACCACGAAACAAGGGGGGGCTGTAATTGAGAAAAGGGGCCTAGAACTCTTACTCTACTAACAGAACCATAGGTTAGAAAGTTAAAAAGAAGATTACAAGGAAATAACAGCTTTCAGACAACAACTAAATAACAGCTCTGAGACAAGGAAATAACAGCTCTTGGAAAGGACAAGAAAACAACAGCTCTGAGATAAGAAAATAACAGCTTTGAGACCACAAGGAAATAACAGCTCTGAGACAACAAGGAAATATCAGGTTAGGGATAACAAGGAAATAACAGCTCTGAGACAACAAGGAAATAACAGCTCTGAGACAACAAGGAAATATCAGGTTAGGGATAACAAGGAAATAACAACTTTGAGACAACAAGGAAATAACAGCTTAGGGATAACAAGGAAATAACAGCTCTGAGACAACAAGGAAATAACAGCTTAGGGATAACAAGGAAATAACAGCTTAGGGATAACAAGGAAATAACAACTTTGAAAAAACAAGGAAATAACAGCTTAGGGATAACAAGAAAATAACAACTCTGAGACCATGCTTAAGACCATGGCTTGTATCACTACATGTAATGGGGATTGATGCTTGATAGTCGACTGTAAGTGTCAGTGACAACTCTCTCTGCTTCTCTGTCTCCCTCCAGCTGAGATCCAGCACTGTCTGGTGAGTGCAGGAGACGTGGGCTGCGGTGTGTTTGAGTGTTTTGAGAACAACTCCTGTGAGATCAGAGGCCTGCAGGAGATCTGTCTGACCTTCCTACACAACGCCGGAAAGTTCGACTCCCAGGTAAGGCACTCTGCATGTATGTGTGTGTGTGTGTGTTTGTGTTTAAGTCTACATGTGTATGTGTGTACATGCATGTATGTTAGTGCACACGTGGATTTATTGAGTGTGTTTGCCAACATGTGCGTTCGTATGTGTTTGTGTGCCCCAGTTCCCTTCCCTCTCCCACGGAGGTCAGGTCTCTGTGTGTCAGGGCAGAGGGCTCCAGGGCCAGGAGTAGCCAGCTGGCACCATGCCGAGCCAGATCCCCTTTCAGACGGGTAGAACAGGCTCTGTCCCGGCCTCTCACTGGGCCATCAGAATGAGTTCTAACCATCCTACAACTAGAACATCTTCAGTGCATTCGGAAAGTATTCGGACCGCTTCACTTTTACCACATTTTCTTACGTTACAGCCTTATTCTAAAATAGATTAAATAAATACAAATCCTCATCAATCTACACACCATACCCTATAGTGACAAAGTGAAAACAGGTTTTTTGAAATTTCAGCAAATGTATAAAAAATATTTTAAAAATATCTTATTTACATAAGTATTCAGACCTTTTGCTATGAGATTCGAAATTGAGCTCAGGTGCATCCTGTTTCCATTGATCATCCTTGAGATGTTTCAACAACTTGATTGGAGAACACCTGTGGTTAGGTCGCAGTTGTAAATGAGAACTTGTTCTCAACTAGCCTACCTGGTTAAATAAAGGTGAAATAAAAATAAATAAAAAAATGCAATTGATTGGACATGATTTGGAAAGACACACTCCTTTCTATATAAGGTCCCACAGTTGACAGTGCATGTCAGTGCAAAAACCAAACCGTGAGGTCGAAGGAACTGTCCTTAGTACTGAGAGGCAGGATTGAGTCGAGGCACAGATCTGGGGAAGGGTACCAAAAAATATCTGCAGCATTGAAGGTCCCCAAGCACAGAGTGGTCTCCATCATTCTTAAACGGAAGAAGTTTGGAACCGCCAAGACTCTTCCTAGAGCTGCTAACCCGGCAAAACTGAGAAATTGGGGGAGAAGGGCCTTGGTCAGGGTGCTGACCAAGAACCCGATGATCACTCTGACAGAGCTCCAGAACTCCTCTGTGGAGATGAGAGAACCAGAAGGACAACCATCTCTACAGCACTCTAACAATCAGGCCTCAGACTGTTGCGAAGGTTTACCTTCCAACAGGACAACGACCCTAAGCACACATCCCAAGAGTGTGCAAAGCTGTCATCAAGGCAAAGGGTGGCTACTTTGAAGAATATCAAATATCAAGTATATTTTGATTTGTTTAACACTTTTTTGGTTATTATGTGATTCCATATGTATTATTTCATAGTTTTGATGTCTTCACTATTATTCTACAATGTAGAAAATAGTAAAAATAAAGAAAACCCCTTGAATGAGTATAAGTGTCCAAACCTTGACTGGTACTGTATGTAAATGTGATATTTCAGTTTTTTATTTTTAATACATTTGCAAAAATATTTAAAAAACAGTTTTTGCTTTGTCATTATGAGGTATTGTGTGTATAGTGATGAGGATTTTTTTTTAAATCCATTTTAGAATAAGGCTGTAACGTAACAAAATGTGGAAAAAGTCAAGGGGTCTAAATACTTTTCGTATGCACTGTATGTTCAGGAGTTAGCAGATTTGTATTGGTTCAGCACAATCAACCAATCCAATAATCCCCAGCTTCCAATTGGTCCATTCAACCCCTCTCCTCTCCCTTGCATCTATTTCCAAGGTCGTTGCTGTAAAAGATAATGTGTTCTCAATCAATCTAACTGGTAAAATACATGCTAAATACAATCATAATGGTTGAGTGTTCTATATGTCTGTTAGGGTTAGGGTTGAGGGTTCTATATGTCTGTTAGGGTTAGGGTTGAGTGTTCTATATTTCTGTTAGGGTTAGGGTTGAGTGTTCTATATTTCTGTTAGGGTTAGGGTTGAGTGTTCTATATGTCTGTTAGGGTTAGGGTTGAGTGTTCTATATGTCTGTTAGGGTTAGGGTTGAGTGTTCTATAGTTCTGTTAGTGTTAGGGTTGAGTGTTCTATATTTCTGTTAGGGTTAGGGTTGAGTGTTCTATAGTTCTGTTAGGGTTAGGGTTGAGTGTTCTATATGTCTGTTAGGGTTAGGGTTGAGGGTTCTATATGTCTGTTAGGGTTAGGGTTGAGTGTTCTATAGTTCTATTAGGGTTAGGTTTGAGTGTTATATAGTTTTGTTAGGGTTAGGGTTGAGAGTTATATATATCTGTTAGGGTTAGGGTTGAGTGTTCTATATGTCTGTTAGGGTTAGGGTTGAGTGTTCTCTATTTCTGTTAGGGTTAGGGTTGAGTGTTCTATATGTCTGTTAGTGTTAGGGTTGAGTGTTCTATATGTCTGTTAGGGTTAGGGTTGAGTGTTCTATATGTCTGTAAGTGTTAGGGTTGAGTGTTCTATATGTCTGTTAGGGTTAGGGTTGAGTGTTCTATATGTCTGTTAGGGTTAGGGTTGAGTGTTCTATAGTTCTGTTAGGGTTAGGTTTGAGTGTTCTATAGTTTTGTTAGGGTTAGGGTTGAGAGTTATATATATGTCTGTTAGGGTTAGGTGTTCTATAGTTCTGTAAGGGTTAGGGGTGAGTGTTCTATAATTCTGCTAGGGTTAGCGTTGAGTGTTCTATATGTCTGTTAGGGTTAGGATTGAGTGTTCTATGTGTCTGTAAGGGTTGGGGTTGAGTGTTCTATAGTTTTGTTAGGATTAGGGTTGAGTGTTCTATAGTTCTGTTAGTGTTAGGGTTGAGTGTTCTATAGTTCTGTAAGTGTTAGGTTGAGAGTTCTATATGTCTGTTAGGGTTAGGGTTGAATGTTTTATATGTCTGTTAGGGTTAGGGTTTTGTGTTCTATATGTCTGTTAGGGTTAGGGTTGAGTGTTCTATATGTCTGTGTGTGTTTAGGGTAAGTCGTTCATCAAGGATGCTCTGAAGTGCATGGCCCACGGCTTGAGACACAAGTTCAGCTGCATCAGCAGGAAGTGCCTGGCCATTAAAGAGATGGTTTTCCAGCTGCAGAGAGAGTGTTACCTCAGACACAACCTGTGTTCTGCAGCCAAGGAGAATGTTGCTGTCATGGTGGAGATGATCCACTTCCAGGACCTCTTCCCTAAAGGGTGAGGATGTAGGCATTCATCAGTGTGTTTATTTCTCTCCCTCTGTCCGTATCATCCCTTCTTCTCTTCCCTAAAGGGTGAGGAGAACTCTGTCTCTCTTTCTCTCTGACCCTTTGTCTGTCTCTTCCTCCCTCTCCCTGCCTTTCTCTAACTCTTTCTACTCTTCTCTCTGCCTCTTCCCATTTTGACTTACCTAGAAGGTAAACCACCCATACCAAGCTGTAGATGTCCAGCCCTATATTCATATAATAGTATAATAATCCCATGATCTCTCTCTCTCTCTCTCTCTCGGTCTATCACCCCCCCCTCCCCGCAGGCCGTATGTGGAGCTGGTCAACATCCTACTGAGCTGTGGGGAGGAGGTGAAGGAGGCCTTAACCAGAAGCGTCCGGCTGCAGTGTGAGCAGAACTGGGGGGCTCTCTGTGACAGCCTGAGTGTCTGCTCTTCCCTCACCCCCCCTCCCGGTCAGGCCCCTGCCTCCCCCGACCACCGCCGCCACAGGTCCCCCCACTCCGAGCCAGACCACCCCAGACCCCCCCGACAGGGGGACAAGGACAAGCCCAGTAAAGGCGGCTTCAACGCCCACCCCCGCAGCCGCAGCCAGGGTCCCCGTCGACAGAGCCCCGAGGCTGGGGTGGTGGCGGAGCAGGAAGGCCCTGAGGCCACAGACATCCGGAGGTGAAAGAAACATTGGACCCAAACTATCCAGAGCTCTCCCTGACTGTGTCACCATCATAGCCGCCCCCCCCCACACACACACACATACACACACACAGACAGACATACACATAGACAGATACTGTACATGCAAGAACACACACATCTACACACATACACAGACTCACTCTCTCTTTCTCTCTCTCTCTCCGTCCTCTATCCCTCTCTCCCCCTCTCCTCTCCAGTCATTCCAGAATTCCCAAATGGTACATTTGCAGGGTAATGTGGTGTAGCTCGATCAGTTACTCCAGATTGTAGTCCACGATGTTGTTTCTGTTTATTATTGAATAATAATAAGTATTATTATCCTGATTTTTATTTTAAGTGTTAGGCCTTTTTGGGCTCTAATATAGCGTTTCTCAAATCATACTCACTGTAACATCTGATTATATTTGTATTATTTATTTTATTCTTTATGCAATGTTTAAATATCCAAATGTACATAGAAATATACGTATCTATATTTATACAGTACGAACATGTATAAATATAGTCACCATATGCAGTACTGATGTCATATAGGATTATAGTGCATGGTGTGTTCTGTTGTATACCACACCATACTCCATCACCATCCATCTGTAGATATATAACATACAGCATTGTTGTTTCAAAGTGGGAATGTGTTGTTAGTATTATAATTCTAGATACTTGATGATTAAATACAAACTGTACAGGTTTTGAAGTCCAGTTCTGGCACATAAAGCTTGTAGTGCATGAGGTTGGGTTACCATGGCAAAGTAAACAAACTGGTACATTCTCTGATGGCCAGCTTCCATCGTTAGGATTCCTACTATTAGGGCAACCAGGACACAGCGTCTGTCTGTAGCAGCACATTCATGTGTGTCTCAAATAGCACCCTATTCCCTACAGAGTGCACTGGTTTTGACCAGGGCCGTATGGGCTAATTGGCATGCAGACATAGCTTAGGTTTAGTTCTCTCAGAAAACCCTCCTCTGATCTCAGCTAATGTGTTAATGCATCCAGGTGCCTCAACACGGTGGTTCCATCTGTAGTGACTCCTCTCTGTGAGGCTGAGGTTTACTAGAGTGCTCTCAACTGGGGTCACAATGTTGTACAGTAAGTAGCACTAGAACGATTCAAAGGTGATTTTCAATTGATTAGGTTTAAAGATGAATTATTTAAACTTTTATTGGACTCTTAGGTACAAACGTTTCTGTTGTTGTGGGAACAGACTCGCAGACATTCATACAGACAGCCCTACAGACACGTTACAGACAGTCCTACAGACACACTACAGACAGTCCTACAGACACGCTACAGACAGTCCTACAGACACGTTACAGACAGTCCTACAGACACACTACAGACAGTCCTACAGACACGTAACAGACAGCCCTACAGACACACTACAGACAGTCCTACAGACACGTTACAGACAGTCCTACAGACAGCCCTACAGACACGTTACAGACAGTCCTACAGACAGTCCTACAGACACACTACAGACAGTCCTACAGACACGTTACAGACAGTCCTACAGACACACTACAGACAGCCCTACAGACACGTTACAGACAGTCCTACAGACACACTACAGACAGTCCTACAGACACGCTACAGACAGTCCTACAGACATGCTACAGACAGTCCTACAGACATGCTACAGACAGTCCTACAGACACGCTATAGACAATCCTACAGACATGCTACAGACAGTCCTACAGACATGCTACAGACAGTCCTACAGACAGTCCTACAGACATGCTACAGACAGTCCTACAGACACGCTATAGACAGTCCTACAGACATGCTACAGACAGTCCTACAGACATGCTACAGACAGTCCTACAGACACGCTATAGACAGTCCTACAGACACACTATAGACAGTCCTACAGACACGCTACAGACAGTCCTACAGACACACAACAGACACACTACAGACAGTCCTGCAGACAGTCCTACAGACACAACAGACACGCTACAGACAGTCCTACAGACAGTCCCACAGACACGCCACAGACAGTCCTACAGACACGCTACAGACAGTCCCACAGACACGCCACAGACAGTCCTACAGACAGTCCCACAGACACACCACAGACAGTCCTACAGACAGTCCTACAGAAACACAACAGACACGCTACAGACAGTCCTACAGACAGTCCCACAGACACGCCACAGACAGTCCTACAGACACGCTACAGTCAGTCCTACAGACCTGCTACAGACACTCCTACAGACACGCTACAGACACTCCTACAGACACTACAGACAGTCCTACAGACACCCTACAGACAGTCCTACAGACAGTAGCACCCCAGTAACTGCATCTCAGCAAGCATCACTAGTGTGATTGATTGATTAGTATGATTGATTAGTATGATTGATTGATTGATTGATTGATTGATTAGTATGATTGATTAGTATGATTGATTGATTGATTAGTATGATTGATTAGTATGATTGATTGATTGATTGATTAGTATGATTGATTGATTGATTAGTATGATTGATTAGTATGATTGATTGATTGATTGACAGGTGTGTTTCTGATGATACCACTGAGCGCTGTACAGCTGAAGCCTTCTCCAGACTCACCACTCTAACTGAAGACAGTCTGTACACTAACGTGACACCACAAGACTATGAAAGCCCACTGAGCTAAACGCCCAGGCATTAGCCCAGGTAGATAACACAAATATTGAGCTTTCTGCCGTCAAAGCGTTTCATGCAATCAAGTAACTGGGAGCAGTCAATCAACAGTTTCTTCCTGTATAATCACCAGGTCAGACCAGGGGAGGTAGAGGAGGAGGAGGTGGTAGAGGAGTAGGTATGAATGTGTTCTGTTCTTACCTCTCTCTCTTCCTTGCCAGAGTCCTATGCTAAAATGGCACCCTATTCCCTAAATAGTGCACTACTATGGGCCCTGGTCAAATGTAGTGCTATGGGCCCTGGTCAAATGTAGTGCACTATATAGGGAATAGGGTGCCATTGGAACGCATCCCCAGCAAGTCCACACTTTGGAGCTCCGGCTGCAGTCCGCTGTTATTCTAAATTGTATATTTACCAAGGCCACCAGAGAATTCCTCTGGGCTACAGCCAAGAGCTGGCCGGCCGCACGAGGAGGGAGAGAGATGGAGGAGGAAAGGAGGACGAGAACTACACTCAACGGTTCCTGAGGAGACACAATTTCTCGATATCTCTCCTCCTCCTCGTCCTCCTCCTCGTCCTCCTCCCCCTCCTCCTCCTCCTCCTCCCCTGTTCCTTCTTCCACCTCTTCTTATAGTTCGGAGGTGTCTGTTGGCCAGTCATGCTATCCTGCCCCTCTATTTCTACTCAGATGATGTGACAACCTATTGCAGTTAATTGACTTATCTTTGGGCACCAGGTGTGTAACTCCATTAAGAATGTAAATGACTGTAACTGACAATCTGTTCCATACTCTGTCACTATCTTCTCCATTTTGTGTTCCAGGAGAAATAGACTGACAGTGCTTCCTACTTCCTGTTTCTCAGTGTTCCATACAGCGCATCACTTCCTCTACACCCCCAGTTGGGCATCAGAATGACCTTGCAGAACATAGTCTTGTATGGTTTTACTTCACGTGTCTGATAACGTGTATACAAACAGCACTATGAAACTCTAAGGACTCATGAAATCAAAATCAACAGAAATGTATCTTGTTATCATTAAAAGTGACTTTTTTTGTGGATATTTTGTACACTGTGTTTAGTCATCAAGGTTGTGTGTGTTCAGTAGGTAGCTCTGATCATGAACTGCATGGCATGACAACAATTCAGAGGAATTATTTCTACTTAGATAATATTGACACAATATCCAGAAAGAGACATTGAAAAACATGCATACCACAGATAAGACAAGGAATTATTTGAATGCACAAGAGACTGAGGGTGGACTTTCTTAGCTACAATTAATGTTTTCTTCAACACCAGGTCAACATTTAGTTGCCAAATGTTGTTAAACATTGCAGATAGTAACGCCATGAATAGAGCAGACATGATTCCTTGTTCTACAGGTCAGAGAGGCATGTTTGTTCTACATAACATATTTCTATCTGAACGTTTTAAAACTTGTGTCATGCTGGACGTGCCCCTGATCATTATAGTGTAATATTGTGTGATACCGCCTCCTTCAGGGCAAACCACATACTGCACAATCATACTTTTCAGAATCAGTTGGACACATTGTTGTGAAAAGAGGCATATCACACAGAAATGCGACCATCTGTGATTTCATTACACCTTTAAATACCCCCTTACACCTTTAAAATGTTATTGTGAAGTTACAATGATCACTATATAACAAGAACAGGCTGTCATGGCAGATTTTACAGTACCAGAACTACAGAAACAAACAAACTAGCTGTCTCACATTTCAAAATATATTCATGTACACAAGAAAATCAACTTACATTTCACTTTCTAATATTTATCACAAATACACTGAAAAATGTAAGCCTGTGAAAATATCTTTGTCATGGGCAATACAAACCACCTAACTATCAGCCTACACCGCACTACCACCCTCAAATTCTAATCTGGAACTCAAAGCCAGTTCCACTGCTTTATTTCATTGGTCCCCTCTAACCAGGGGCTGATTTAGACCTGGGACACCAGGCGAATGCAATAAATGATCAGGTAAAAGAGAAAACCAGTAGGCTCCGGACATCGTAGGGCCGGGGTGTCAAACTCATTCCACGGAGGAATGAGTTTTTTCTTCGTGATATCCCATTGCGATCGAATTACGATCTTGTCTCATTGCTGCAACTCTCCTACAGGCTCGGGAGAGGCGCAGGTCGAGTCACACGTCCTCCGAAACATGACCCGCCAAACAGCACATCTTAACTCCCGCCCGCTTAACCCGGAAGCCAGCCGCACCAATGTGTCAGAGGAAACACCATTCAACTGACGACCGAAGTCAGCCTGCAGCCTGCCAGAAGGAGTCGCCTGCAGAGCCCCCCCTGGACAAACCCTCCCCTAACCCGGAAGTCACAGGGCCAATTGTGCGCCGCCCTATGGGACTCCCGGTCACAGCCGATTGTGACATAGCCTGGGATCGAACCCGGGTGTGCAGTGACGGCTCAAGCACTGAGATGCAGTGCCTTAGACCACTGCGCCCCTTGGGAGGCCCCTTGGTTTATCCTTTCAATGAAGACCTAGACAACCAGGTGAGGGGAGTTCCTTACTAATTAGTGACCTTAATCCATCAATCAAGTACAAGGTTGGAGAGAAAACCTGCAGACACTTGGCCCTCTGTGGAATGAGTTTGGCACGTGTCATATGGTAAGATTTGAATAGCCCTGTACTACACCATCTTGACAATGATTGATTATCTTCTACGTTTTAATTGAGAAGAGATCTGAGACCTAAGAGGCCCAACATCAGCTGGAAAAAGCTGTAGACCAAACTATCACAGCACATAATACAGGCCAGAACACATATCATCCCAGCCCCCCATAGGGACCATCACACTACCTTGAACTCAGTAACACACTCACTGATCCCCGGCCAAGCCTCAGAACATGAGCTAAGAGGGGGGGAAGGTCTATGGAGATGAGATGACAGGAGAGGAAGGGAAGGAGAATTGAATTCAATGGTGCACAGACAGAAGACACTTGACATGGCTGCTCACACATCACAATACACACTACTTCAACTACAGTAATGACCACATGGTGGTGTACTAGGACTACTGACAAAGATGTCATGTGACAGCCACCAAAAACAAAACACAATTCTGGGAGACAAAATCCACAGATACATTAAATAAAGGGATATATATATAAATAAAGCACATTCAAGTATTCTGAGAGAGACTGGGCCTGTCTGTGTCCTAATCTGACCTACCTGTCCAGAGGGGTGCCAGTTACACAGCAAGGAACAGCCTCTGTCTTGGCCACAGCTATGTCAGAAAAACTAAAGATGATCCAGTCTTATCTGGATCCAGCTGTTGCTAATATTATATGGAATTAATCAGGGTGTTGGAGAGATGGAGAGACATCTGGGTGACAGACCAGTCACCACATGTTGTCCGGCCTTGGAATGGAGTGCGAGAGCAAAAGAGAGAAAGAGAGAGAGCGAGAGAGGAGACAGAGAGAGAAGGCAGAGACAGCAGGCAGAGACAGCGAGAGCGAGGAGAGAGAGAGAGAGGAGACAGAGAGAGACAGAGAAAGACAGAGAGGAGACAGAAAGAGAGTGAGAGAGGAGACAGAGATGGAGAGAGCAAGCGAGAGAGAGAGAGGAGACAGCGAGAGAGAGGAGCCAGAGAGAGACAGAGAGAGCGAGAAAGGAGACAGAAAGAGAGTGAGAGAGGAGACAGAGATGGAGAGAGCAAGCGAGAGAGAGAGAGGAGACAGCGAGAGAGAGGAGCCAGAGAGAGACAGAGAGAGCGAGAAAGGAGACAGAAAGAGAGTGAGAGCAAGAGAGAGGAGAGCGAGAGAGAGGAGACAGCGAGAGAGAGGAGCCAGAGAGAGACAGAGAGAGCGAAAAAGGAGGCAGAAAGAGAGTGAGAGAGGAGACAGAGATGGAGAGAGCAAGTGAGAGAGAGAGAGAGAGAGAGAGAGGAGACAGAGAGAAAGCGAGAGAGGAGACAGAGATGGAGAGAGAGAGAGCGAGCGAGAGAGAGAGGAGACAGAGAGTGAGAGGGTAGACAGAGAACGAGCGAGAGGACACAGAGAGCAAGAGAGAGCAAGAAAGAGAGAGAGCGAAGAAAGAAAATGAGAGAAGAAAGAGAGTTGTACAGTATTGTGTCTGAGGATTAATTTATACAGGGGGGAATAGAGTTATATGAAGGGGAACAGATGAACTCATCAACCTTAAACAGGTGTTGGGAGTGAAAAAAATACTTTAGGGGACTTTGTTCCCTGTGTTGGGACAATAAAGCCAGACAAGATTAAACCATTTAGGACTATGATTTTTAAATCGTGTTCATATTTGAATCAAATGTATGATTTGTTAATGTTACAATTACAACATGTATATTCATGATAAGGTAATGTGTTAGTTGTTAATTATTATGTTATCCCACTTTATTTAGGTCTAGCCTACACATAACATCCGTTGGCTCTCAGACTACCAAACAGTAACTTGTGTTTGTAATTGACATAACAAATCCATAAGTGTTTGTAAACAACCTAAATAGGTCAACTTCATATGGATGATTTAAAATTAAGTATTAACAATTCAAATGTGATAAATGTGTATTTTAGTAGGCCATAAAGGCATATTGGCGGCATTCTCAGATGACTGATGAACAAATGTATTAAATCTAGATAAATTATTTTTTGCATTGAGTAAATGACAATATGGAAATGTGGTAGGCCTAAAAGCTAATTCATGATCAAATAATGATTTCTTATTTTTCTTTTAGAACGAACATTTAACTGCATCACACCTAACAATATTGTCTGATCAATTTAATTTATCTAAATTAAATCCCAAGACAAAAAAAAAAATCTACGTTTGTCACATAATCAGTCACAAAAAAGACTAAAAAGTGGTTTGTCTAAGTCACGCACTAATACATTCTTTATCTCGGAGGGCAAGTTAATTGAAACTAAGATCCACAATAGAGTAGACCTAAAGATGGGCTACAATTGAACACTGCATAACAATATCGACATCCGTTAGGCTAAAAATCAATGATCGACGATATTTAATCTGATTATTTATCAGATCAACGATTAAACCTGTTTATCTTTCTGAGGTAATTAGTCAGCGCCATTAGAAAGGTGTCGAGATCACCAGGATGATTGACAGGTCTCGAGGACGGCGGAAAGACGCCAGACCCTGGTGCTAATGCTCGTGCCGTTTTCCCCACAGTCCACACACGGGAACGGTCGCAGACTCATTAGATTAAACACACGCAGCGCCCCAGAATATCCTCAAATATCCAGTCCAGCGGAAGTTTTTAAGCAGCCTTATCTATCGCTTTATCTAACTGGTGCTAAAGAAAGACTGGTCGGGGAGGGAGAGAAATACATTGTACTACGCTCTTATCCAGAGCGACTTACACTAGTGAGTGCATTCATGTTCGTACTTTTTCATCGAGAGAAAGAGTAATAGAGAAAAAGAGAGAGAGAGAGAGAGAGAGAGAGAGAGAGAGAGAGAGAGAGAGAGAGAACGAGAGAGAGGAAGAGAGAGAGAACGAGAGAGAGAGAGAGAACGAGAGAGAGAGAGAGAGAACGAGAGAGAGAAAACGAGAGAGAGAGAGAACGAGAGAGAGAGAGAGAGAGAGAGAGAGAGAACGAGAGGAGAGAGAGAGAGAAGAACGAGAGAGAGAGAGACGAGAGACGAGAGAGAGAGAGAGAGAGAGGAGAGGAGAGAAGAGAGAGAGAGGAGAGACGAGAGAGAGAGAGAGAGGGAGAGAACTGGGGAGAGAGGGAAAGAGAGAGAGGAACGAGAATGAGAGAGAGAGAGAGAGAGAAGGAGAGAGAGGAGAGAGAGAGAGAGAGAGAGAGGAGAGGAGACGAGAGAGAGAGAGAGAGAACGAGAGAGAGAGAGAGACGAGAGAGAGGAGAACGAGAGAGAGAGAGAGAACGAGAGAGAAAGAGAAAGAGAGAGAGAGAGGAAGAGAGAGAGAGACAGAGAGAGAGAGAACGAGAGAGAGGAAGAGAGAGAGAACGAGAGAGAGAATGAGAGAACGAGAGAGAGAGAGAGAGAACGAGAGAGAGAGAGAGAGAGAGAGAGTGCATTAGGGATATGAACCATGCGCCTAATAGGGCTGTCATGTTCAATTTGGGCAGTTGACACAGAGAGTGCTTTGCAGTCGGTCTTGCAGAATTGAAGTCAATTTAACTGAAATTCCATGTTATGAAATGAATTAAGCTTGAAATGGAATTAACTCAAACTCTGTCAGATAGGCCTGAAGGTCCTAAAACAGGCCTGTCTGTCACCAACTGTGAATAGCCTTCAAACTTTTATTGAGATTCGTCACAACAGACTGCAGCCAACTCAATGTTAATTGTTTGCGAACGTTAAGAGGAAAGAATCTGACATGAAGAATGAAACGGTTTCCATGCGCTACACCGAGGCTCGTCTGAGATCCGTTCGTTTACTTTATTTCACCAATTATTGCTGCGCGAGACACGGCAGTGTTGACGCTCTACTCCTCGCGACCATTCATCAGCTTTCGAGGAGCGCAAATAGTCTTATAAACTATAAACACCGCGAGCCGGGTCGGAGACAGAGGGACCCATTTAGTTCCCGGGGTCTGTGTTAAACGCTGCTGGAGATAAAACAAACGATAATACTGTCTGTCTCCGCACCGCTGTCTCCACCAGCATTAATAATGGGTGTGATGCCAACCCTGTGCGAGGTCCCCTCAGTGCGTCCTGCAATCTTTACGCACACCAATTCTCCCTAAAAGCCTTGTCCTACTGATATTTTATTGGATGCATTTTTAGAGAATAACATGACTTATCGAATAACTAGGCATATGATAGGCCCTACTTTTGTAGTGTACAAAAGCAGGGCCTAGTGTACATTTGTAGGGTACATAGCCTGTACATTGCCTGTACATAATGGCTGCCAGTAGGTCTAGACGAATGTGTCATAAGGCATGACTACAGAAATGTTATGGCATGTGTGACACTCCTGGCCCGGCTGCGCTGCGTGGGTGGGAGGATACTGGTTTGTTGTCGTCGGTTATCACTTCCTGAAAGTCAGGCCAGCGGAGGAAGAGACATGTTGGTCCCTATGGTCTTGCTGCCAGGGAAGTTCCCTCCACTTAGACGCTTTTCTGCCTGTCTGCTCTTATTCCCACCCCTTTGTGCATTGTCAGTGTACCTATCCATCCCTATGTGTCCCCCAACCAACACACTTACCCTAAACCGGGTTCATACCCTATTACCAACCTTACCCCCGAAACCTAAATCTTGACCTTAAACCAGGTTCGTATCCTCTACCCAACCATCCTGTTTCGTCTGGTCCTTTGATTTAAATGTTGCTTTCATTCATGTAATCGATTGTATGATCTTATGTACTGCACTTGTTTTTATGTAGGGAAGCAGGTAGCCTAGCGGTTAAGCGTGTAACCAAAAGGTCACTGGTTCGAATCCCCAAGGTGGAAAAATCTGCAGTTCTGCCCTTGAGCAAGACAGTTAACAAACAACAACCGCTCAACGGGCTCGTGCACACATAGAAAAAGGTTCCAGTACTTATTCTATTCTTTTTTGCCTTCAACCATATACATTTCACAGGGAAATATGAATAAAAATAGATAATCAATTCCAACCATCTATTATGGACAAAAGGCGTGTGACGGTGCGTAATGGGGTTGAAGTAGCATTCTGGATTCAGATGCACCACGGACATGTAGGGTTATATTACTAGCTATTATTTCAACATCACCGGAACTGGCAACACCAAAAGCCCCCTAACAACGTCCAATGAGAGAGTTAACCTCCCCCTTCGCCCCCCCCCCCCCCATGCATAGCAGAAAAGAGGCCAAGAAAAGTTCGGGACTCGAGTTGATAGTCAAGATCCCCCTTGGTTAAACAAACGAGTACTTGAGCTCAGTAAATATTACCAAGAAGAGGAGATTTTGGAATCATCGGTTTGTTGCCCTTTATATGTCAGATCAACTGTTCCTTGGCAATGTTATCCAGCCCCAGTACGTCCACACCCTTCTCGGTTAAGGATATATTAAACCTGGAGCAGCACACTAGTGCTGAAGATCTGGTCTCACTGGACATCTCTCCACGGATGGACTGTGCCTTACCGACCTCCTCCTGCATGCTGGGCCGCCTGAAACAGGAGCCGCTCCGGGAGATGTCGTCTGGAGGCTCGCTGTTTGGAGAGGAGGCCAACACAAATACTGCCCTCAACTTCGCCGCTGCCTTCTATGGGAAATCTTTCTTAGAAATGGACATCAAGGATGGCAAGACGGACAGATGTGAGGGGAAATACAGAAAAGGTAACAGTTTATGATATTAGTATCGAAATAGCCCTAAGTAGGCCTATGTAGAAATCTGTATAATTATGTAAGTAACTAAACAGATTCGCGTCAGACACAATCTAAAATGTGTAGGCTAAGGATAAGATATTTCACAAGTGATGTAATAGTAATGCTACTCCTATAGTACACAATTATTCTGGAATAAGAACAGTCAAAGAGGCCTAATTTTTACAATTACTATTTTACAATAAAGGAGAAAATAAAGGAAAGTTGTAATTGAGGTTTAGATTGAATTCTCTCGTCGGGATACCAAACAGTTCCATGGAAGTTTGCGATATTTTCTACATTGAATCAATCATAATCGACTGAACCCATTTTACTTTTTGGACTCTAGGATGTAGGGCAGACCTCGAAAGTTTGTTTGAACCAAGTCTTGCGTAAAAGTCTCCGAGCTGAATTCCTATTGTTGGGTCCTTTATACAATTTAACATACTAGAATTCAATTAAATATGTCTTGATGTATTTGTTTATTTCTATTCCACTAGACATGTCCTACATCTCTCAGAGCGAGCCGGTGGAGGACCTGAAGTCAGAGGACCCGGATCTGTCCGCCAAACCCCGGAAGCGCAGGAAGCCGCGCGTGCTGTTCTCACAGGCGCAAGTGTATGAGCTGGAGCGTCGCTTTAAGCAGCAGAAATACCTGTCGGCTCCGGAGAGAGATCACCTGGCCGGAGTGCTCAAACTGACCCCCACACAGGTCAAGATCTGGTTCCAGAACCGCCGCTACAAGTGCAAGAGACAACGACAGGACCAGAGCCTGGAGATGGTCGGTATCCCGCCGCCGAGACGCATCTCAGTCCCAGTACTGGTCCGAGATGGGAAGCCCTGCCTTGGAGACTCGACGACCTATAATAGTTCATATAATGTGGGCCTTAACCATTTCACGTATAATAGTTATCCAGCGTTCAGTAATTATCACAGTCCTGGCTGTAATATGAATCATGCGTGTAACTATCCCACCACTGCGGTGCAGTCTATCCAGCCCTCACCAAACAACGGGAATTACATGAACTTCGGCGTTGGGGAGTTAAATAACGTTCAAAACACGTTTCCGTCCAGCAATGGAGTGTCTTCTTTACATGGAATCAGAGCGTGGTGAACGAAGGATCGAAATATAACATTATTGTCAGATAACTTGTTTTAAATTGCATGCGCTTTTGCAATGGATGCATAGGCTTACTTGAGTGTTATGTCGATATATTCCATGTACTGTACTTCGACTGGCAAACTCTTGATGGATGCATAAACTAAATTGATTTTATTTTCATTAGGTTACTAGTTTCTGAGATGGAATAGGGAGTTAATTGTAAAGTTGCATAGGAGATGTTACTACTTCAGTGGGAAGGATCAATATGAATACAATTTGTCAGTGGACATCTTTCCGTCACTATCACCGTTTTCTTTTAGATCACAAATGTACTGTAAGGCAATTATGTTTGTAGGTACTTAATATACGTATTATATTTAAATAAAGCTTTTCTTTTATGTAAATTATAATTTTCCTGCATGATTTTGATAGGCTATTTCACGGGGGCGGACTACAGGACATATTCTGAGGCAGTGGTGGGAAAAGTACCCAAATGTCATACTTTAGTAAAAGTAAAGATACCTTAATAGAAAATGTAAAAGTCACCCAGTTAAATACTACTTGAGTAAAATCCTAAGGTTTAAAATATGCTTAAGTATCAAAAGTAAATATAATTACTAAAATGTACTTTTTACTTTTGATACTTAAGTATAAATCATTTCAAATTCCTTATAATAAGCAAAGCAGACGGCCACATTTTGTAGTTGTTTTATTTTATTTACAGGTAGCCAGGGGGCACACTCCAACACTCAGACATCATTTACAAACGAAGCATGTGTTTAGTGAGTCCACCAGATCAGAGACAGTAGTGATGACCAGGGTTGATAAGTGTGTGAATTGGACCATTTTCCTGTCCTGCTAAGAAATCAAAATGTAACGAGTACTTTTGGAAAAATGAATGGAGTAAAAAGTACATCATTTTCTTTAGGAATGTAGTGAAGTAAAAGTTGTTAAAAATATAAATAGTAAAGTACAGATACCCCAAAAAACGACTTAAGTAGTACTTTAAAGTATTTTTACTTAAGTACTTTACACCATTGTCCTGAAGGACATTTTTTTAATTAATTCATATGAACAAACAACTAGAATGGGATACAATTATATCACCTGATTATTTCTAATCATCTTCAATTGCTTAGAAATTATTTTTAAATATGAAATGTAACCTATCGACCAATTATAGTTTTAGGCCTAGTGCTTTCATAAAACTATAGCCTATCACTACGAATTCTATCGACCATTAATTATTTAAAAGGATAAATGTAATATTTTATTTCTAATATTCATTACTATTATGCTTAATAAAACATGGACTCGCCTAATTGTATTGTATTATTAATCATATTTAATAATAGCCTACATTAAAATCGTTACAATAGGCCTAGACGACAACAATTGTCAAATCGATGAGGGAATAATGTTCAAGATCACACAATCTATGCATTTAAATAATTCTTAACTTTACAACCATTAAATCTCCAGTATTTTTTCTTCAGTTTCACGACTCACTAGCCTACAAATTGAGCAAACACCAGGACTATCCTAGCACATAAAGATACCATATGTCAGTGTGTTTTAATATTAGGAAAATCGTCCATCACGGTAGCCTATAGTAATTGCCATTGTCTATAGCCAGCACACATTACCAGTAATCCATGTCAAACAATCTCACCCCCTACCCGTGCAGCGGTTCACGTATGTTTAACGTCAGGTTAAACCCTCCAAGTGGCTATTAGAGACCTTCAATCTACTATAACCGGAAATCTCTCTAGAGTTATTTTTTTAACACAGCGACTTACCGGCCTCTCCATAAAACATGCTTGGAGCATGTCACGCAATTTTGACTAAATAAGACAAATATGTAGAGGGCTTTAAACGTTTCTTGTATATAGGCTAAGTCTATAGGTCCGGCCTACAAGGTCACATCCAGTTAGCCCTTCTACAGGTGCATGTCAGTCCCCATTAGGCGAGGTCGTGAGATAGCATCACTGATATAATTTAAATATTTACAGAAAGGTCTGTGACCGTTCAGAAGGGTTGTGTTTAAAGTCCATCAGACGTGTCGTCAGTAGAAACAGTTCAGGGTTTGGGGAAATGCGTTCATCGTCCTCATCATTAATCAGACAGTTACCGCTGATCCACAGTCAAATTCTGAAATCGCCCACAGGCCCCTAGAAATACACTGACAAATGTATTTTGAAACGGCACCGAATAACCTAAAAACCATCACTCCACATGCAGGCCCTAAATTAAAACAGCCTTGTTTAATGTGCCTGTACAGTGGACAAGTAATAGCCATAATATTTATTGATACCTGTCATTAATATGCCTATATGAGAATTACATTTTAGTAATTTAGCAGACACTTATCCAGTGTCTTACAAAATATGCTGATGAAACGGATTTATGTACAGTGCCTTTAGAAAGTATTCATACCCCTTGACATATTACACATGTTGCCTTTCAGCCTGAATTTAAAATTTATTAAATATATTCTCACACATCTACACACAATATCTCATAATGATAAAGTGAACACACAGTTTTTAGAAATGTTAGCAAATTTATTTACAATGAAATACAGAAATATAACATTGACATAGTTATTCACATGCCTGAACATGGTTTTCCTCTAGGATTTTGCCCGTGCTTAGCTCCATTCCGTTCATTTTTTTATCCTGAAAAACTCCCCAGTCCTTAATGATTACAATCATACCCATAACACGATGCAGCCACCACTATGCTTGAAAATATGGAGAGTGGTACGTAATGTGTTGAATTGGATTTGCCTCAAATATAACACTTTGTATTCAGGACAAAAAGTGAATTGCTTTGCGACAGTTTTTGCAGTATTACTTTAGTGCCTTGTTGCAAACAGGATGCATGCTTTGGAATACTCTTATTCTGTACAGGCTTCATTATTTTCACTCAGTCAATTTGATTAGTTTTGTGGAGTAACTACAATGTTGTTGATCCATCCTCAGTCCTCCCATCCCAGCCATTAAGCTCTGCAACTGTTTTACAGTCACCATTGGCCTCATGGTGAAATCCCTAAGCAGTTTCCTTGCTCTCCAGCAACTGAGTTAGGAAGGAAGCCTGTAGCTTTGTAGTGACTGGGTGTATTAATATACCATCCAAAAGGTAATTAATAACTTTACCATGCTCAAATGGATATTCAGTGTCTGCATTTAATTTTTTTTTACTCATCTACCAATACTGTAGGTGCTCTTCTTTGCGAGGCATTGGAAAAATGCACTGCTCGACTGAGACTTACAGATAATTGTATGTGTGGGGTACAGAGATGAGGTAGTTAATCAAAAAGACAATGCAATTTGTTATGTGACTTAAGCACTATTTCACTCCTGAACGTATTTAGGCTTGCCATAACAAAGGGGTGGAAAACTGAAATTTCAGCTTTTCATTTTTAATTAATAACATTTCTAAAGACACACTTTGATATTATGGAGTAGAGTGTGTAGATCAGTGACACATCTCAATTTAATCCATTTTAAATTCGGGCTGTAACAACAAAATGTGGAAAAAGTTAATGGGTGTGAATACTTTCTGAAGGCCCTGTAGCACATTAAGCCCTTTAGGCAACATTGTGTGGGGGAGCCCACTTCCCCTCACTCTGTGGTACTCAGTGTAGAACACAGTTCAGGGCCTGCCACTAAACAGGACCTATTCACATTTCAAGATCATGCACACCTCTCCTCTTGATTGACACTATCACGGTGCTATGTAAGAATAGATCCATTTGCTTGACATAGAGCCGGGGCCCTGCTATAAGTGTGCAGCTAGAGGGACAGGATGAGGAATTGGAAGAGCACAATGGCTGCCACTTTAAAACAAGTAAGAACCGCTTAGCCTTCTCTTAGGTCTATTGACCTCCACATGTACTCACTAATGCGTGTCACTGTAAAAATGTGTTTTTAAAAATGTTGTATTTTCACAAAGCTGCAGTAAAATCTGTGGTTATATATGGTCAACCGTAGTACCTGGAGCAAATTATGGTTTAGTGCCTTGCTCAAGGGCACATCAGATTTTTCACCTTGTCAGCTCGGGGATTCGAACCAGCAACCTTCCGGTTACTGGCCCAACGCTGTAACCACTAGGCTATCTGCACAGTCTGTCCCCACTGATTCGGAGTCAGATATGATCCATAACACACGCAACTGAGACAACTCAGGTAGACAAAGTCAGAGGCCTTTATTGGTATACTGAACAGAAACATCAACATGAAAACAGATTTATATTTCCAAAATTACATGTGAGACCATCACCATAAAGAGGGTAGAGAGGTCATACAGTTACCAGCCCCCCTCTACACACATCCCTTCCAAAGTGTTGAAAAGGCAATGTCAGATAACAGGTCCACGCAAACCTAAAAATACCCCCCCACCCTCCACCCCCGGTGGAAAGAAAGGGAGCAGGAGAGGGAAACGGGTCAGAATAATCTGCTTTTATGGGTCTTATCTGAAGAAAGGCAGAGATGCATGGTTCCTTATCGGTGACTATGTGATTACTGCCACAGCTTTTCAGATTTGTTTCTGCCCTGGTGCCAGGGCTGCTCAGTTCCCCCTGCTGCTAGCTTTTCTGCGCTGGTTGGTCAGCACTGTACCCAGTACTGTTCACCCTGCTGCCAGCTACTGAGAGCAGGCCTCACCACTGCTGAGCCAAGCCAAGCCAGCTAGCTCTGTAAAGAAATACTGACGACCAGATGCTAGACCAGAGTAACTGAAACTTGTGTGGGTGATATGTACATCCTATATGTCCACGCTGCTGCTTGGAGATTCATTTTATTCTTTTTTACACTATTTAATAATGTCAACGTTTTGTTCAAAAACTGATTACATTACAGAGAATGTGTTACACATTGACATGAATCCCTATACTTTAAATAATGGTCCGGCGAAATGTAATCTGCATTAAATAAGGCCACTACTAAAATCCATTTATTTCTCTTTCAGAGCAGGATATAAATAACTGGGCAACAGCTTAAACTTCCTGCGATGGAATAATACATTAACATGATAATCATAACAATTGGTTACATTAACCATCAAACTTTCCTCTAAGTATTGCAAACAGCTGATATTCCTTCCATGACGAACAAATAAGGTTTAAAAAGGCTTATCCCCAAAGCCATTACTACTGTGTGTGTGTGTGCACAAGTCTTTAAAATGTTGATATTGATTTACATTAATAAGCAGTATATTAATCTTACAATACTTATCTCATACGACTCACTTATGTCATAAATTAGCTTATATGATCATAGTTAAACTAAGTAACTTTTAAAGCAACTTTGAGTAAGTTAGTTGTGTCTGGTCTGGAGGAAAAATAATCTCTTCTTGAGGATGTAGAAGACCGTGGTGAGAAAGAGTACGAGAGTGAGGAAGATGAGCAGTTTGTCAGTGAGCTCCCTGCAGTTGTACTTAGTGATGAGCTTTCTCCCCAGCTGGATGGTTCCAGTCATGGCCTTAAACTCATCATTCGTCTCCAGGACCGCCTAAGACGAGGTTGCTACGGAGGAGAGAGTCCACACTGGGCAAAGACTTCGGGTTTGGACATACAGTTGAAGTCTGAAGTTTACATACACCTTAGCCAAATACATTTAAACTCAGTTTTTCACAATTCCTGACATTTAATCCTAGTAAAAATTCCATGTCTTAGGTCAGTTAGGATCACCACTTTATTTTAAGAATGTGAAATGTCAGAATAATAGTAGAGAGAATGATTTATTTCAGCTTTAATTTCTTTCATCACATTCCCAGTGGGTCAGAAGTTTACATACACTCAATTAGTATTTGGTAGCATTGCCTTTAAATTGGTTAACTTGGGTCAAACGTTTCGGGTAGCCTTCCACAAGCTTCCCACAATAAGTTGGGTGAATTTTGGCCCATTCCTCCTGACAGAGCTGGTGTAACTGAGTCAGGTTTGTAGGCCTCCTTGCTCGGACGTGCTTTTTCAGTTCTGCCAACAAATTTTCTATAGGATTGAGGTCAGGGCTTTGAGATGGCCACTCCAATAACTTGACTTTGTTGTCCTTAAGCCATTTTGCCACAACTTTGGAAGTATGCTTGGGGTCATTGCCCGTTTGGAAGACCCATTTGCGACCAAGCTTTAAATTCCTGACTGTCTTGAGATGTTGCTTCAATATATCCACATCATTTTCCTCCCTCATGATGATCTATTTTGTGAAGTGCACCAGTCCCTCCTGCAGCAAAGCACCCCTACAACATGATGCTGCCGCCCCTGTGCTTCACAGTTGGGATGGTGTTCTTTGGCTTGCAAGCCTCCCCTTTCTCCTCCAAACATAACGATGATCATTATGGCCAAACAGTTATATTTTTGTTTCTCAGACCAGAGGACATTTCTCCAAAAAGTATGATCTTTATCCCCATGTGCAGTTGCAAACCATAGTCTGGCATTTTTATGGTGATTTTGGAGCAGTGGCTTCTTCCTTGCTAAGCAGCCTTTCAGGTTATGTCAATATAGGACTCATTTTACTGTGGATATAGATACTTTTGTACCTGTTTCCTCCAGCATCTTCACAAGGTCCTTTGCTGTTGTTCTGGGATTGATTTGCACTTTTCACACCACATCATCTCTAGGAGACAGAACGCGTCTCCTTCCTAAGTGGTTTGACAGCTGCGTGGTCCCATGGTGTTCATACTTGCGTACTATTGTTTGTACAGATGAACGTGGTACCTTCAGGTGTTTGGAAATTGCTCCCAAGGATGAACCAGACTTGTGGAGGTCTACAACTTTTTTTCTGAGGTCTTGGCTGATTTCTTTTGATTTTCCCATGATGTCAAGCAGAGGCACTGAGTTTGAAGGTAGGCCTTCAAATACATCCACAGGTACACCTCCAATTGACTCAAATTATGTCAATTAGCCTATCAGAAACTTCTAAAAATGAGTTGTGCCATGCACAAAGTAGATGTCCTAACCGACTTGCCAAAACTATAGTTTGTTAACAAGATATTTGTGGAGTGGTTGAAAAACGAGTTTTAATGACTCCAAACTAAGTGTATGTAAACTTCCGACTTCAACTGTATCAAATACTGCCAGCTGTTACTGCCAGCTGTTTGCTTTTATTTAAATAAAGCAACTGAGAAAGAAACAGTCCTTGGGTCCTCCAATTTCAGGGCTTTTGGTGGAACCATCTCAATATTGTTCTCACCAGTGGTGTAATGGAAGGTAAACACAGAAAATGGCATTTACACACTTTTGTTTATGTTGCTCAAACGTTTATTGCAAACAAATGCATTGTAAATATAGGGAGTATTACTTTATTCACTGTGAAAGGCGATCAGTGTTTACCCACTTTTTACCACTACATCACTGCTTCTCATTCATCTAGTTCTTACAGATGTGTAAACACTGAAGGAAAAGGGAGCTAGGGGATGGGGTTAGGGTTCGAAATTATAAACACTACTGTCCTCTCAGAAACACAGACTCCGATATGATTCACTCTCTGTACTCTAGGTGGAGCCACTCACCCAGAATGGTTATGGATTCCTCGCTCTGCATCACCTGCTGTGACATCATCTGGCTGATGCTCATCGGGCTCTCTGTGATGTCACTGGACGTCTGGGCCAGGCCCTCTTTGGTCACCTTTCTGATTGGAGGAAAAAAATAACAAATACATTCTAAATCTTCATAGTAACAGACAACAATAAGACAAAGTATAAACACACAGTGGGTGAAATAAGGGAATGACAATGAAACACTCCAGAAGAGTATCTAGAAACAGGCAATATCTGTTTACCTTTGTCTAAATTCATAGAGAAGAGATTCCTTCTCCAGGTTTTGTAGTGACAGTTTAGTGGCCAGGTTGGCTTTCTTCCATGCTGTATGGTTACTGCAGGGATAGAAAACATACATTTTGTATAGTTTACGCAGTACTATATGTAAAGGTCTAAGAAAAATACCAGAAAACCATACTGATGGAAATGTACATCCTACTAACTAATACAGACTGGATTCAGTACTGAAGCAAAAGCGGTAATCCACATTCCTACCATGCTAATCCACACTCTTACCATGCTCTTTTACCTGAGCATGTGCCTACGGTGTCTGTCCACCTCACCGAGTAGAGCCAGCTTGTCTGACTCCTTGTCCTGCTCCCTCCCCATCTGATCTAGGTCCAGGCAAACACTGTTCAATTCGTCAACAATAACAATGACGAAAAATACTCGTCAAGTAACTATTTTTCCTGAATAAAACTACGATAACGTGATGCCCTGTGCAAAAAAAACCTATTACTTTTCATTTTAGTCGACAAAAATGTGACGAGACGAGAATTCGACAAGAGAATAATGGACATTTAATTTGACATGAAGCATCTTTTCATCCATTTTTTACAATCAGAAACATGTAAGCAGAATATTTCATGCAATCCTCTCATTGGCAGAATTGCCATCTTTCAGTTGCGCGGTGTGATTGAGCTGATCTGCCCGGCTCCGCCACACAGCCACCAGGCGGTCACTTCCGTCACTCTTTGATCACATCAGAAACTCTATTTCCCCATGTGCGCTGTTATTCATTCATCTGTGTTGCCGCTCTCACGCCGCAGTCAGGAAATGCGACATCTGGTTCATTTTTTCATATGGGAAAAACGAATGCTATTTGTTGACTATTAAAAGTACAGTAATACTTCTGGCATTTTTGTAAAGCTCAAATCCCCTTTTCAATGAAACCACTATTATTTAACCCCTTAACAGTTACGATGGGAAGAAAATTAGAGCTGTAAATTGTTTAACCTGTAGCCAAGCCTTTATAGCCTATATGGTTAATTATAGCTGGCATTGGTTATAATCTGCCACAATATCAAATGTTGCCAGCTAAGGTATACGAGGGGATAGTATGTCTAGTTGGACAAGGCACATAGTGGAAGCTAGAGGTAGCCTAAATATTCACTATTTAATATAAAAAAATCCACTGACTAAGTGGCTAAAACTAGACTAAAATTGTCCAGAGTTTTAGACAACTGATGACTAAAACTAACGAAGGATGAATCATCCCCAGCTTCCAATTGGCTCATTCATCCCCCCTCCTCTCCCCTGTAACTATTACCCAGGTCATTGCTGTAAATGAGAATGTTTTCTCAGTCAATTTACTGATAGACTGCCAATATGTACTTATTACAGTAGGAAGCCGTTTCTTGTCTCGCTAGAACAAAAGCGGTACCTGCTGCGTGCCAACCCGGTAGCAACGAACCTACAGCGATGGTTGTCAGCGGCCAACAACTGGACTTTGAGCCAATCAGAGAGCACAAGCCTCCATGAGGGGGAGTCTAAAAAAGCGCATTATCTCTGTACATCCACGATGAGCCAGTCGCACTTCATATGGAGTGAAGGCTATGGGATGGTAAAAAAAAGTGATAGACGCAATGCCCACAACACTAAACACTTCCTCCAAGCTAGCTAACCACTGTAGTTAGTATTGACAATATATCACAATGGATTCGCTAGTTTCCATGAAACAGCTGCTTGTGTTAGCTGCCGAATTAGTGCAGTGTCCTTTGCTATGTTGTGCTAATATGCTAATGTTAGCTAGCTAGCTAAACATTTGGCTATGGGGTATGGGATTATGGAGAGTGAATTAAATTGTTTCTTCGTGATCATGCTAGGTAGTTACAGTGCCTTCAGAAAGTACTCACACCCCTTGACTTTTTCCACATTTTGTTATGTTACAAATGTATTTAATTGTAATTTTTTGTAATCGATCTACACAAAATACTCTGTCAAAGTGGAAGAAAAATTCATTTTTTAAATTTTAATTTATAGAAAATAACACACTAATATAGTGTTTTGATTAGATACGTATTCAACCCCTTGAGTTACTACATGTTAGAATCACCTTTGGCAGCGATTACAGCTGTGAGTCTTTCTGGATAAATCTGTCTCTAAGATCTTTGCAAACCTGGATTGTACAATATTTGCCCCTTATTCTTTAAAAAAATATTTGGCTAGGTTATTACAAAATAATGGTTTTCGATCATTTTTTTTAGACATTAAATTCACTATGCATTGTGGGTTGAAAGCTGTAACACTGAATAAAACAATTAATTAAAGTCCCACCCATGATGGTAGTGACTCCTCATTGCTGCTTATCACTTATCAACCATAATTTGTTCACTTTAATTTAATAAAAAAAATTAATTAGTTGTTCAAAAACAGAAAAATCACTCAGCACTAATATTTGGTGGATTTGTCTCTCAGTGTCTGTTGGAAAGCAGACTGAACCAGGTTTTCCTCTAGGATTTAGCCTGTGCTTAGCTCTACTCCTTTTCTTTTGATCAAAAACATAAACTCTAGACAAGCATACCCATAACATGATGCAGCTATCCCCATGCTTGAAAATATGAAGAGTGGTACTTAGTGATGTGTTGGATTTGCCCCCAAACATAATGCTTTGTATTCAGGACCAAAAGTACATTTTTTGCAGTATTACTTTAGTGCCTTATTCTGTACTGGCTTCCTTTTCACACTGTCATTTAGGTTAGTATTGTGGAGTAACTACAATGTCGTTGACCCATCCTCAGTTCTCCAATCACAGCCATTAAAAACTTGTTTTAAAGACACAAGTGGCCTCATGTGAAATCCCTCAGTGGTTTCCTTCCTCTCCATCAACTGAACTTGGAAGGACGCCTGTATCTTGGAGTGACTGGGTGTATTGATACATCATCCAAAATGTAACTTCACCCTGCTCAAAGCGATTCTCAATGGCCATTTTTTTATTCTACCCCCATCTACCAATAGGTGCCCTTCTTTACGAGGCACTGAAAACCTTCCTAGTCTTTGTCGTTGAATCTGTGCTTGAAATTCACTGCTCGACTGAGGGACCTCACAGATAATTGTATGTGTGGGCTACAAAGATGGGGTAGTGATTCAAAAAATCATGGAAAACTCCCTTATTGCACACAGAGTGAGTCCATGCAACTTATCTGACTTGTTAAGCAAATTTTCACTCCTGAACTTTAGGCTTGCCATAACAAAGGAGTTGAATACTTATTGACACGACACTTCAGCTTATAATTTTTTATTCATTTGTAAACATTTCTAAAAACGTAATTCCATGTTGACACTGGGGTATTATGTGCAGATCAGAGACTAAATATAAACGTAATCCACTTTAAATTCAGGCTGTAACACCAAAATGTGGAAAATGTCAAGGGGTGTGAATACTTTCTGAAGGCACTGTATCTAGTTGTGGCCATCTGGAATATGCTAACATTAACTAGCTAGCTAAACATTTGTCTATGGGTTGGCATTGGCAGTAAGAGATTATGAAGAGTGAATTAAATTGTTTCTTTGTTATCTTGCTAGTTAGTTATCTAGCTGTGGCCATCTGGCTAGTAACAAGAGTTTTCTACTAAATAGCAACATCAGCACCAAAGACTTGTATTACTCCATCTGTGTTAGCGCAGATAGCTTGGATAATAGACCATAAGCAATATGCACGGATATGCATACCCGAACAACGCTACTGCCACCTTGTGGTGGAGTGTTTCAACAAGGCTGAGTGGTTGACTTCCAAGGTCTTTGCTGTGTGAACTCTAAAGAGATTGAACAGTGCCAGCAGTCAAGAGGTGGTAGGTAACCCCCTTTGTTTTTACACTGCTGCTACTCGCTGTTTATTATCACGTTACCAGTACCTACATGTACAAACTACCTTGACTAACCTGTACCCCCACACATTGACTCGGTACCGGTACCCCCTGTATATAGCCTCATTATTTTATTGTGTTACTTTTAATTTTATACTTTAGTTTATTTCTTGAACGGCATTGTTGGTTAAGGGCTTGTAGGTAAGCATTTCATGGTAACCTGTTGAGTTTGGCGCATGTGACAAATAAAAATTGATTTGATTTAAGTACTGTCGGCAGGCAAATGTTTGCCAATCCTACCGGTGTCTGAGCATTTAAAATTGGATTTATTTGGATAGTCCATCTGTAGATATTACTGATGCTATACAGACTATTTCACCTAACCCTTGAAAGCAGTTGCTTATCAACAGATAGTCTGGATTTGCTCTACATATGGTCATACTATCCAAATAAAGTGACCAAAATGACTAAAATGTGACTAAGACTAAAATAACTGCCAATATTTGCACAGCTGTCAAACACGCAGTTGTGTCCTACAAACACTGATGGATACAGCTCAATATACCTGATGTACGAAAGGGTTGAATATCAAGTCGAAAGAGGCTTGCTCAGTCTCCTTTTCACTGATAGATTTGGACAGGTGAAATCTGCACCAGGCAGTTGAAGGACAGGAAATGAGGAATGAAGCATACACACACACGTGTGTGTGTATGCGTGTGTGTGTGTATATATATATACACTGAGATGTATTGGCGACAGGAGGATTAACTATGTCTCTTATGTGAATCCGTAGCCAAAGGTGTAAAGTACTTAAGTGGTATCTGTACTTTACCATTTATATTTTTGACTGCATTTACTTCACTACATTCCTTAAGAAAATATTGTACTTTTTACTCCGTACATTTTCCTGACACCCAAAAGTACTCGTTACATTTTGAATGCTTAGCAGGACAGGAAGAGTCCCAATTCACGCACTTATCAAACTAACTTCCCTGGACATCGCTACTGCCTCTGATCTGGCAGACTCACTAAACACACATGCTTCGTTGGTAAATTGTCTGAATGTTGGAGTGTGCCCGTGACTTTCCGTAAATATATATATTTTTTTTAAACCAAGAAAATGTGCTTAATATAAGGACTTTGAAATGATTTATACATTTTTAAACCAGATACTTTTAGACTTTTACTCAAGTAGAAATTTACTGGGTGCCTTTTACTTTATTATTTTTCTATTAAGGTATCTTTACTTGTACTCAATTATGACAGTTGGATAACGTTACTTTTTCCACCACTGTTCGTAACCTAAGGTTTTGTTTTCACTTCGGCAATCAACTTTGTCAGCTTGACGCGAGATCATGTACTATCATTGACATCCTAATTTCAATTAGATAAAATACATTTGTCAGATTTTATCTTTATGTGATATATCCACAACTTCAAAAAGATAAGTCAAAATCTATTCTAACTCCCGGCCATTGTACCAAAATGGGTAAGTGGCCAATGCTGAATAAAGAGCCCAAACAGCTGCGACAGAAAACAAGGTTATTCTCCACAATAAGAACAACATACAATATCGTAAAGAACAAGAACTTACTGAATCGATCGCTTTTACTTCCAAGTCATGTTTGATGATTTCTTGCTTGCATATTCGGACGTTGACAACAGAGGACACCATGCTCGACAACAAACCGCAAGGAATAACACTTGGTAAAAAGAGCGCACCTCTTTACTTACACAACAAAGAGGGTATTTTGGTGTTGAGCAACAAGAACCGGTTTAACAAAATGCAAAAAACGTGTAACTCAATAGGTGGATTGATTGATGGTTTAATACCTATAATTTCTAAGACAACGAATGAAAGCCATCACAAACACATAGAATCAAAAGGCCACATTACGTGCAACACATTAACATATGGGGTAGCTATAGTCCAATAAAAAGGAGCCTAACGTTATTGTTTAGAGGCGAATTGGCTCCGGCAGGCGAACCAGTATGAATCGATTATTCATTGCGGTACGGTTCTAGAAACATAAAGCCCTCTACTTTCATACCACATCAAAATAAATTTCGCAAATGCTAAATATACTTAATGCGGTTTTAACCGGTTATTTTACAGTGACACGTTTGTGGCGCCTGTCTTCCGTGTACACGCAGGTGTTCTTAGTCGCAGAAAGAGAATTAGCAGCTAGTCGCTTCTGTCTTCCGTAAACAAACGCTGTAAAATGGAAATATGGCCGTTTGGGAACCCTTACCCTATTAAAAAAAAAAGTAGTAATTTAACATTTTTTTCCTAGCTGATATGAAAGATACGTTCCTATGTTTCCAAAACCTTACCGCAAGCGATGCTTGTTAATGTTTAGAGCAAGCATCGGGGCTCCTCTGGCCAGAAGTTAGTATAGTCAATAGGCGCTAAAGTTAGTTAGCATCTATGAATGGCAAAGGGGGATACCTAGTCAGTTGTACAACTGAATGTATTTAACTGAAATGTGTCTTCCACATTTAACCCAACACCGAATGGCCTAGGGTAACTAGTACCATGCCTTGGCAAGATCATATATCAGTATTAGAGAATCAAAGTCACAGCACAATATACAGAACATACCATACAAATCAAAGAAAAGGTTGATACTTCCATTCTTAAAGTAGTAAAGAGGATATTTTCAGAAAAGTCCTTTGGGGATCAGTTTGTACGAAGCACCTTTGCAGGCATCTCTCCACACTCTCTAAGGTCGGGCGTCAAAGGCTGGGTAAGGCTTTAGATTTACAAGAACAGTTCCCTTTGTGAGGAGGTGATCGAGTGCTTCATTGGTGTACAGCAGTGAGTCAGGTCCTCTCCTACAGAGAAAATGTTTAAGGTCAAAGTTAATTATGTATTGCTTTTTCCATCTGGGCATTGCTTTCAGATCAGTGCAGATGATGGAAAGGAGACATTTTCATAAAAAGTACAGATTAAAATAGATAAGGAGCGGAAGCCACAAATACAGACTACTATTGACAGAGAGCGGTTTATTTGTTCATTGATTCATTTAATCTTGTGGCCTACACATTTGCAGCTAAAAGGCTGAATTGCCTTAGACTTACAGACGACGTAAGGAGCCGAGGCATCCGACTGAGTTTACCTATAGCGGGAGAGGAGCGAGGGCTGGTAGACTAGGGCCAGTGGGTTTACCTGTAGCAGGAGAGGGGCCGAGGACTGGTAGACTAGGGCCACTGGGCTTACCTGTAGCAGGAGAGGGGCCGAGGACTGGTAGACTAGGGCCACTGGGTTTACCTGTAGCAGGAGAGGGGCCGAGGACTGGTAGACTAGGGCCAGTGGGTTTACCTGTAGCAGGAGAGGGGCCGAGGACTGGTAGACTAGGGCCAGTGGGTTTACCTATAGCAGGAGAGGAGCCGAGGCCTGGTAGACTAGGGCCAGTGGGTTTACCTATAGCAGGAGAGGGGCCGAGGCCTGGTAGACTAGGGCCAGGGGGTTTACCTGTAGCAGGAGAGGGGCCGAGGACTGGTAGACTAGGGCCAGTGGGTTTACCTGTAGCAGGAGAGGGGCCGAGGCCTGGTAGACTAGGGCCAGGGGGTTTACCTGTAGCAGGAGAAGAGCCGAGGCCTGGTAGACTAGGGCCAGGGGGTTTACCTATAGCAGGAGAGGAGCCGAGGACTGGTAGACTAGGGCCAGTGGGTTTACCTGTAGCAGGAGAGGAGCCGAGGACTGGTAGACTAGGGCCAGTGGGTTTACCTATAGCAGGAGAGGAGCCGCTAGGGCCAGTGGGTTTACCTATAGCAGGAGAGGGGCCGAGGCCTGGTAGACTAGGGCCAGGGGGTTTACCTGTAGCAGGAGAAGAGCCGAGGCCTGGTAGACTAGGGCCAGGGGGTTTACCTATAGCAGGAGAGGAGCCGAGGCCTGGTAGACTAGGGCCAGTGGGTTTACCTATAGCAGGAGAGGGGCCGAGGCCTGGTAGACTAGGGCCAGTGGGTTTACCTGTAGCAGGAGAAGAGCCGAGGCCTGGTAGACTAGGGCCAGTGGGTTTACCTATAGCAGGAGAGGAGCCGAGGACTGGTAGACTAGGGCCAGTGGGTTTACCTGTAGCAGGAGAGGGGTCGAGGCCTGGTAGACTAGGGCCAGTGGGTTTACCTGTAGCAGGAGAGGGGCCGAGGACTGGTAGACTAGGGCCAGTGGTAGTACATGTACCAGATGGTATCGTTCTTTAGAGCTGGTCCAAACAGAGGGTTGAGCTGGGCCAGGATCGCTATCAGCCAGCTGAAAACATACAACACATACTAATGATTACACATCTACATATGTCTGTCATGGCTTCGGTTATGTCTAATGGCTTTCTTTGTGGAAGAATAGCAGTAACTAAGGCATCTGATGGGGATCTAAATGAGGAATAAAGATACCTTGTTCTACCCTATAGTAATGGATGAACATGACAGCTGGGTCAGCTATAATAGAGGAATCCAACTAAGCGCTCAGCAGACAACCTATCACTAGATACTTCCCTCTGCTACCGTGAACACCATCCCCATTATGTGGCCTGTACTGCACCCTGGTGGACATATGTAACATGTAACAAAGTAACATGACAGCCTTATCTGCTAGCCTCAACTTCAGAAGCTAAATAATTAACTATGAAATTAAATGGTATCTCAGGACTACCAGGTTATATTGAATGGAATGATTACGTACAATACAAGCAATATGCGTACTCTCGGATCATTGACCACACCATACTCTCGGATCATTGACCACACCATACTCTCGGATCATTGACCAACAGTACTCTAGGGGTAGATTTATTTTCTCTATCGGAAAAACCGAAGTGATGAACTTTGAGCATGTCTACATCTGTAAATGACTGGTAATCATTATGTACTGATGTTGGGACATTGAAATCGAGCTGCAGTCGGCCCAATCAATGTTAATGGCAAATGACCTAAGGGAGAATGGTGTTCCCTCTCTGTGTCTGTATGTGGGACAGATGCTTAACACTTCCCTAGCTCCAAATATAGGCCAATAGTCCAGTTTCACACTTTTGTGAAAGCAACACTTATGCATGATGCAAGATTAAAAACACAACACTGGGCTGTAATCATTACGCCGATTCTGTTTCAAAACGTTTAGCAACAAAAACTATTTACGCCAAACAGAAAACTCAAAAGAGAGTTTATATATTCAGGTAGGTCCCTCCCAGTTTCATTTGCTCTGTTTGATTCTTAAAACGGTAAAGGGTTTCCGTAATGAATACACCCCTGCTGTTGCCTGCCTGCGCCCTGTTCCAACCAACAGACAAATTAATATAAGAAGGGCCCTCAGTGATACTGTTAAATATTCTGCTACATTCCTAGGAGGACTGTACTTACAACAGGTAGCAGCAGACAGCAGTTAGCACCAACATGGTAACTATCACTCTGTGGAGGGGGAGAGAGAGGCATTATTGCACTGGGCCAAGACATTAGGCTATAGATTTGTACACCAACAAACCAACTGTTAGTCCTATATCTGTGGTTTATTATGGCAAGTGCTCATCTCTCAGACGTACTACTAGGCCTTCTTCATGCAGATAGGGCGTCATTATGCCAACTTCAGTCACATGCAAGTGACAGAGCAGACGAGAACTAGAAATGGACTGGGGAAGTTCCAAAATTACATCTTAATTCGTCTATATTCCATAATTTTTTATCCAACAAAACTAAATTTGTCAAATACTAAAGCTTATTAGTACTTTAAAGTCAACTCAGCTATTGTTGGCCATGATGAGCAATATTGTTGACAAAAGAACCAGCTGCCAAAAAGTATGATCATTTAGCAGCTTAGTCAGCTTAGTCAAAAGCAAATAAAAAGTTATTGGACGCATACACATAAAATAGGTTTCACATTTTCCACGTATATGAATACAAGAGACATTTGAGGTCTAGCATGAAGTATGTCCTTTGTTTGCAAACTTTTATAGTTAGAAAAAAAACAATATCTTGCTATCATGTTAGTTAATTTACTCACCCTCTGTTCGGTCCCTTGGGGACAAACCACGGCACAACTCCACCAATAATCCCCCAAAACAGAGTCATTACCGACATAGGAATTACAAAACTAAGCTCCGCCATGTCTGTCTTTGGTTATAGACTTTTAAAAGTAGACAAAGTAAACTTATGCGCTTGACAAGGCTACACAACCTCGAAGTAGCGAACTGCTACCAGACTAGGAAGTATGGATCACATGACGTCGCCACAATAAACTGGGCTGGTAGTCGAAGATTTTTTTATAACTAAACCAAGATAGACCACAGCCTTCGTTTCCAATGGGAACAGATGAGTCATAGTGGGCAGAACAAGCAAGCGGGTGGGCAGAGCCAAGCACGAGCTTGCGATATCCTATTGGTCCGTTCTAGCATGCATGTGAAATGCGCGTGTGCATTAACTCAATTCGATTTTTTACTCCTAAACAACGCGATTTTTTACAACTTTAGCAAAGGCGAAAGTCTACAAAACTTAGTCCACTCTGTTCATAACAGATTATATTTTTTGGAACAGCAAACTGTATTGAGATCAAATGTTTAATCGATGAGAAAATGTGCTAAATGTAGGCCAAAATCCATCTCGTTCCAGCTTCTCCCACTGCCCACCAGTGTACTTCCTCTCACTACCATATTTTCTTCATACATCCAGTGAAATATCTGTCTCATTGTTCTGTGGGGTAATGGTGCCAAAAGTTGTTCATAAACTGATCCTTGAAAAATTGATCCAATGGGGAAATGAATGGAGTTTTTGGATACATGGCCAAAATATAGAGATCTTATACCTTTTGTTGTATAAAATCATCATCAGCTAAAGGCACTTTTTGTGAATTTTGAAGCATTTATGTAATAACAAAAAGCCTTCCAGGACATCTACAGCACCCGATGTCACAGGAAGGCCAAAAAATATCATCAAGGACAACAACCACCCGAGCCACTGCCTGTTCACCCCGTTACCATCCAGAAGGTGAGGTCAGTACAGGTGCATCAAAGCAGGGACCAAGAGACTGAAAAACAGCTTCTATCTCAAGGCCATCACACTGTTAAACAGCCATTACTAACACAGAGGCTGCTGCCTACCTACAGACTTGAAATCATTGGCCACTTTAATAAATGGATCACTAGTCACTTTAATAATGCCACTTTAATGTTTACATATCTTGCATCACTCATCTCATATGTATATACTGTATTTTATACCATCTATTGCATCTTGCCTATGCCGCTGTCATTGCTCATCCATATGTATATATTCTTATTCCATTCCTTTACTTAGATGTGTGTATATATATATACACATACCTTTATTTCAACAAGGAACACAGACTGAGACCAAGGTCTCTTTTACAGCTGGGCCCTGCGTATACATGTTTACACATACAGTTTAGGTACAATGATTAAGAAACTACACAATACAAAACAAATCGATCACAGATAACTTCCATAAGCAAGGAGTGTAACAGGAAAAGGCAGTCCATACCCAACTCTGTGGAAATCACATGGGCCTCAAGTGTAATCCATGCTTGAGACCTGGTGTTAGGAATTATAATTATAATATTGATGAGTGATGATAAATGAGAAGGTAGTTTATTCAGAAGTGCTTTATAGACAAACACGAGAGCATGTTGTTCTCGTCTCATGGACAGCGAAGTCCAACCCACATTTTGATATAAAACACAGTGGTGAGTTCTGTAGCTAGCACCCGTAATAAACCTAAGTGTGCAATGATAAGTAGCATCCAGTGATGTGTTGATGCCGTAGCATGCATGTAGATAATATCCCCATAATCTATAACAGACATAAAAGTAGCTTGCACAATTTGTCTTCTATTTGTAGAGGACAAACATGTCCTGTTTCTATAGAGGAAACCTAGCTTCATTTTTAGCCATTTACAAAGTTCGTCAATATGCATTTTAAAAGACAGTTTATCATCCAACCATATCCCTAAGTATTTATATGCAGAACCTGATTAACTGACAACCATCTAGGCTCGTAAGTGCAAGTGTATTTTCAACCAACTTTTTGAACCTATTAAAAATCCTAAAATGTGTTTTCTTTGCATTTAAAACAAGTTTTAGCTGTATAAAAGACCCTTGTAATATCTTAAAACCTGTCTACAATAGTGATAATGCTTGGTCAGCCGTTGAAGCGATAGAGTACATGACAGTGTCATCAGCATATACATTAATTTGACACTTTCTTATCTCATCACCGATATTGTTTATGTAGAGAGTGAACAGTAATGGACCAAGTATAGAACCTTGTGGGACCCCTTTAACCAACTGCAATGGCTCCGACTGGATGCCGTCGACTCCAACAGCCTGATTTCTATCCTTTAGATAGTCATGCAACCAATGACAGGCATCCAATCCCAGTCCTATTGACGACAGCTTACCCAAAAGTATTGCAGGGTCTACAGTGTGAAAAACTTTAGACAAATCTATGAACAAGGCAGCACAATGCTTTCTATTATCTTGGGCATTAGCGATATCATTTACAACATGTACAGTGGCCATAATAGTACTGTGTTTAGGTCTGAAGCCAGATTGATTACTAGAAAGAGTATTGTTAACAGTTAAAAAATTCACTACCATCACCTCCCTTGAGGAGTGGTATAAAACAAAGCTGTTTTCCAAGATTTAGGAATCTTTCCTATGACAAATGTTTGATTAAAGATATGCGTCACTGCACCAGCAATAATAGGTGCCGCACACGTGAGTAAATATGGATCCAGATCGTCAGCGCCTAATGATTTCTTAGAATCTATAGCAGATAGTGCAGATAAGATAAGACCTCATCTTCTGTGACTTTTTGAAAATTAAAAACCTGCTTCCTGTTAAAAAGACCGAGGGACTGAAACAATAGACCGGTCAGGATCAGGTTGGCCATTTTTTCTTTCAAAAAGAAAACCAACAGAAATAAAATGCTTATTAAAAACATCACAAATTTCAGTTCGGTCACTGATGATCCCAGATTCCGATGTAATTTGCTTCGGCAGGGAAGTCAAGGAGTTTCCTCGTTTAAGCGAATTGGCAGTTTTCCAGAATTTAGCGGGATCATAGCATCAAGAAAATACCTAGATTTTGCCTTTTTTATTCCCCGGTCCATTTATTTCTTAATTGCCTAAAAAGCAGTTGTAACAGTGTAGGTGCCGTCCCTCTCTTCGCCCCAACCTGGGCTAGAACGAGGGACCCTTGCACACATCAACAACTGACACCCACGAAGCATCGTTACCCATCGCGCCACAAAAGCCGCGGCCCTTGCAACGTTGCAAGGGGAAACCCTACTTCAGGTCTCAGAGCGAGTGACGTCACTGATTGAAACGCTATTAGTGCGCACCACGGCTAACTAACTAGCCATTTCACATCGGTTACACAGCCAATCAGCTGTTTCACCAGTTTTCCTCGACAAGGCTCATGCTTGATTCTTTTGCAGAAAAATGATTTTCAAATCACAGGAGAACAAAGGATTAGTTGGATTTTTTTTAACCCTAAGTCGCTTTAACGGGGTGTGTTTATCAGCCATGAAGGTAAAAATTGGTGAAAAGAAAGAGAACGCTAAAACTGTGTCCATTATGCAGTTTACGGATAAAAACTCGGAATAATAAAAGGTCATGGATAAAGGCTTGCTCTGAGAAGTGTTTATAGTTTCTCTTTAGTACGGGGGTCAGGGTTTTTAGCCTAGTAACTCTGATATATGCAATAGTGCACTGATCACTGATGTCATTAGCAAATAACCCACTAGCTATATATTTGTGGTGTATTTGTAAAGATAAGGTCTATTAATGTAGATTTTGGGGGTATTTTGGATTAGGACGGATAGGTATAGTTATTAGTTGAGTAAGATTTAGTTCGTTACAAATGTCTTAATTTAAACGATGCTGGCATCAGCCAGTCCAGATTGAGATCTCCGATAATCAATAATTCAGAGTTTGCATAATTAGACATTAACTCAAACAATTTGCATAGAGCAGATACCGGAGCTGAGGGTGAGCGATAAACTCCCGCTAGCGTTAATAGTGCATTATGACCAAGGACCACATTTAGAACTAAGCATTCATACCGTTTCGGAACAGAAGTTAAAATGGACAGTGACATCTAGGTTGCATTTAACATATATGGCAATACCTCCACCTCTACTTGCTTGTACCATACCTTTTCAGATGTAATCCATCCCGGAGAAATACAGTTGGTCGATGTACAGTCGTGAGCAAAAGCTGAGAATTACACAAATATTAATTTTCACAAAGTCTGCTGCCTCCGTTTGTATGAAGGCAATTTGCATATTCTCCAGAATGTTATGAAGAGTGATCAGATGAATTGCAATTAAATGCAAAGTCCCTCTTTGCCATGCAAATGAACTGAATCACAAAAAAACCAATTTCCACTGCATTTCAGCCCTGCCACAAAAGGACCAGCTGACATCATGTCAGTGATTCTCTCGTTAACACAGGTGTGAGTGTTGACGAGGACAAGGCTGGAGATCACTCTGTTATGCTGATTGAGTTCGAATAACAGACTGGAAGCTTCAAAAGAGGGTGGTGCTTGGAACCATTGTTCTTCCTCTGTCAACCGTGGTTACCTGCAAGGGAACACGTGCCGTCATCATTGCTTTTCACAAAAAGGGCTTCACAGGCAAGGATATTGCACCTAAATCAACCATTTATCAGATCATCAAGAACTTCAAGGAAAGCAGTTAAATTGTTGTGAAGAAGGCTTCAGGGCGCCCAAGAAAGTCCAGCAAGCGCCAGGACAGTCTCCTAAAGTTGATTTAGCTGCGGGATTGGGGCACCACCAGTACAGAGCTTGCTCAGGAATGGCAGCAGGCAGGTGTAAGTGCATCTGCACGCACAGTGAGGCGAAGACTTTTGGAGGATGGCCTGGTGTCAAGAAGGGCAGCAAAGAAGCCACTTCTCTCACGGAAAAACATCAGGGACAGACTGATATTCTGCAAATAGTACAGGGATGTGACTGCTGAGGACTGGGGCAGTCATTTTCTCTGATGAATCCCCTTTCCGATTGTTTGGGGCATCCAGAAAAAAGCTTGTCCGGAGAAGACAAGGTGAGCGCTACCATCAGTCCTGTCATGCCAACAGTAAAGCATCCTGAGACCATTCATGTGTGGGGTTGCTTCTCAGCCAAGGGTGTAGGCTTACTCACAATTTTGCCGAACACAGCCATGAATAAAGAATGGTACCAACACATCCTCCCGAGAGCAACTTCTCCCAACCATCCAGGAACAGTTTGGTGACCTACAATGCCATTTCCAGCATGATAGAGCAACTTTCCATAAGACAAAAGTGATAACTAAGTGGCTCGGGGAACAAAACATCGATATTTTGGGTCCATGGACAGGAAACTCCCCAGACCTTAATCCCATTGACAACTTGTGGTCAATCCTCAAGAGGCGGGTGGACAAACAAAAACCCACAAATTCTGACAAACTCCAAGCATTGATTATGCAAGAATGGGCTGCCATCAGAGGTCTTGAAAATGAAGGGTCAACACTACAAATATTGACTCTTTGCATCAACTTCATGTAATTGTCAATAAAAGCCTTTGACACTTCTGTGCTGCACTGTTAGAACTAGAAGCACAAGCATTTTGCTACACTCGCAATAACATCTGCTAACCATGTGTATGTGACCAATAAAATTTGTTTTGAACGTGAACCATCATGCGATTAGGCTGGTTCCACCAGGTGAAACCAGAGTATTAGGCAAAACAAAAACATCCCCATACTCGCAGCTTGCCCACCGTGCAGCACTTTACTGTGATAAAACCATTTACGACAATGAAATTGATTTTTACAACAGTTTATTGTAAACAATACATTTTCACTCTGCCATCTTCTCAATGGTTTCCTCCTTGTATTTGCCCTTCTCCTTTCCGTCAGCGCGGGACTTGGCCTTACGCTCCAGGATCTTCTTGCGATCCTTGTCCAGCTTTAGCCTGGTGATCACAACCTGGGAGGGAAGAGGGAAAAGAGAGATGTGATTGGCACAATCATTTAGAGCAGGAGGAGGATTGGTTCTAGGTCAACTTCAATATAAACAGTGTGGTGAAAAAAATGATTCCTGAAGCCCAAACTAATTTCCTCTTCACGAAACACTTCTCTGCCACAATACTATTCTAGCTACACCATGGAGAAACATCTCAGCCACAATACTAGTCCAGCTACGCCATGGAGAAACATCTCTGCCACAATACTAGTCTAGCTACACCAGAAGTAGGCTAGGCTTGAGAAGCTAAATTGTGAGTTTCTACAAAACAGTGGACTTTATCTGCAATCCCAATCAGAAATGACAAATCCATGCTTAGACATAACACGGAGAGCCATTCTATTAGACAAACGAGAAGAGCCCTCAAATCGACACAAGACTGGGGGGAACTATATCAAATGTGTTACTACAAGTAATATCACCGATGTCCAAGACCGACTGGAGCCAAGTAGGAATGCATTGACCACCAAAAATCAGTAACCAAGGCTAGTCTCACATTCTAACATTGATCCTAAGCTTACATGTCAGGTAACTGCACTAAGCGGAGTACTAGCTGGTAGTCAATGTTTCTTCCCCAGTACAAAGCATACATGAGGTGCCTGCTGCCACATGACATGTTCAAATCAGTCAAAATGTCCAGTGACTTACAGTAAGGCTGACTACAGTCAACTAATCTTCCTTCATAACAGGAAAACATCCATTGCCATGACATCTGAAGGCTGAAACAAGTGGTGAATGGAAAATAACTGTACATTGGCTCAGTTTACCCAGGCACCCTACGGAAACATTTACATTTTCTCAAGTAAACGTTCCTTTATTCCACACTGTGTCAAAGCGCATTGGAGAAAATCAATAAGAAAAACATCTAGAAACGGATGTGTTACCATGGCTTGTCCAACAGAAATATGCTATTTTGTTGGGTGGATAGTCTGTCTAGGTGAACATGACCCAGGTGTGGTGACCACTGAGCTTGGACACACTGATAAACCTGCATGCATTTAGAAATTCCTACAGGTATGCAACACCAACAGGTAGCTGCTGAGAATGGTAGTTCTTTAGATGGTGTTAAAGCCAGGTTTTTTGTGTGTGTGTCACTCCACAACAACAGAAAATAGTGATTTTTGAAAAACCATCGTGGACCACTCAAATTTAGTTGAGACACTAAAACAATCATTATCAACAATGTATAATACATCTATACACATGTATGCATCAAAAGGTACAGGTGTGTGACTACAGGTAGATGCTAGTGCCTCACCTTGCTGGGGTGGATGCCGACGTGCACGGTGGTGCCGTTGGCCTTCTCTCTCTGCACGCGCTCAATGTAGATGACGTACTTCTTCCTGTAGACCTGCACTACCTTGCCAATCTGCTGACCTTTGTAGTGGCCACGGACAACCTGCACAGCACAAACATGGAAAATATCATTAATAACCACGTGAAGTTTTATGTAGTTCCTCATGCATGTTAGTAACAACTAGTAAGGCAACCTCAAAATTAGTATCAAGTCTGGTCAAACTATGTGGTTCTGGGGTCTTTACCTGGACCTCGTCATCCTTGCGGATGGGCATGGACCTCGCATTGTACTTCTGACGGAGCTCCTTGGAGAGGGGGGAGGACATGATCTTCCTCCGGATGTGTGAGGGTGCATTGAAGTGCCTCTTGCGGTTCTTACGCCGCGAGGATGTCACAAATGGATTCAGCTTCATGTTGATGACTGTAGGGCAAACACAATAGACAACATTCAGACTAGAGCGGAAGGATGGCCCGACAGATCAAGCACAACTTGCTACATGTCAATCATTTGTCGTCTAGGCAACATGTGTTTGTTACCAGTAACAAACCCACACAACTGCATAGCTAATGTACAAAGCCAAAGCCAAGATATTCTCGACCTAAAAGGTAACGTTTGTCCGCTAGCCTTATTAGCGAGCACCTCAAGTAATATACTGTTGTTAAGGTGAAGCTAGTTAGCTATATAGCTAACGTTAGCTGGGTAACGGTAGCTAGTCATTTTCAGGATATCATGTCAATAGCTACAACATTTAGCTAGCTAGACAAGCTATCCACCCAACAACTGCATAAATAACGTTTAACAGTTCAGAGATAATCAGAGACCACCACCTACAAGTTCACACAAAAATCTATGAGCTGCTATGTACGCGTCACATCCATGCTTTCAACATAGCATGGGTACACAGATAGCTACCTAGCAAGGTTGCAAATGCTATGTTTGATGCTTGTCAAGCGCAGTGCACTTCAGTGTTAGAGACATACAAACTACACATTTCAATGCCATGGGGTTCGCTAAAATATGAGACACTATGAAAACATATCGTGAAATGAATGTTCAGGCCCAGTTCAATTCGTAGCCTGTCTGCCATCCTCTGGGGTTTAACGGGTAGCTAGCAAGCCAGCACCGGTCGAGGGATGAAGATTACAATACGTTTGATTTAGCAATCAATATAAAATGTGGCTCCAATAGTGATCACTATAGAAATATATGAGCGGTACCTGACTTTACGAGTACTTTTTGGGACCAACAAAAGTGTATAACATAGGATGGATGTTGATAACTTTGGTGAAAATGTCAACAAGGAATTCTTACCCTGCCGATTACTCCTCTATGACCGGCGGAAAAGAGACTCTCATTGTACTTCCGCTCGCATTAGTTCTCACATGAGTCCCGCGAGAAGTACATACACAGAATGAGAGTTACTGCTGTTTATACTTCGTAGCTGGAAGTTACATCAATCAAAAATAATCCATATTAATCAGCAATAAAAATGTACAAATGTGTATGTAGTACATTGACAAATATGAAATGTTTATTTGTTCCTACAAGATTGTTATTGTGCTTTGGAGTTTCACATTAGTCAATGGAATGTATTTGGACTGCTTATGGATTAGGCCTACAATTTCATGAAAATATTAAGTCCAGTACGGGACGCCGACGCCAACAACAGAAAAGCATATCGTTTCATGAGGAGGCATCGTTACAGGTTGGTGGTCAGTGTATGTGTGTGTGTTCGTCAGGGCGGGCTTTGAACTGTATGGAAGTATACTAGAGTAGAATACAAGCAGTATGGATGTTGACCAGGAGATGTCGCCATAAAGCATCATAAAGCATCATGTAATTTAGTCGGATCTCCTGGACCTTATAGGACTTTCCATCTCGACTGACACCCTGACGATCAATTAGTAGGCTAAATTTCCCGAGAAGAGACCTAATACAAACAAACCTGACTGAACAAAATTATAAACGCAACATGTAAGCCATGGAATGACTGTTCACTTTAATAATGGAACACTAGTCACTTTAATAAGGGAACACTAGTCACTTTAATAAGGGAACACTAGTCACTTTAATAATGGAACACTATTCACTTTAATAAGGGAACACTAGTCACTTTATTAATTGAACACTAGTCACTTTAATAATGGAATCACTGGTTACTTTAATAATGGAATCACTAGTCACTTTAATAATGGAATCACTGGTCACTTTAATAATGGAATCACTAGTCACTTTAATAATGGAATCACTGGTTACTTTAGTAATGGAATCACTAGTCACTTTAATAATGGAATCACTAGTCACTTTAATAATGGAATCACTGGTTACTTTAATAATGGAATCACTAGTCACTTTAATAATGGAATCACTAGTCACTTTAATAAGGGAACACTAGTCACTTTATTAATTGAACACTAGTCACTTTAATAATGGAATCACTGGTTACTTTAGTAATGGAATCACTAGTCACTTTAATAATGGAATCACTAGTCACTTTAATAATGGAATCACTGGTAACTTTAATAATGGAATCACTAGTCACTTTAATAATGGAATCACTGGTTACTTTAATAATGTAATCACTAGTCACTTTAATAATGGAATCACTGGTTACTTTAGTAATGGAATCACTAGTCACTTTAATAATGGAATCACTGGTTACTTTAGTAATGGAATCACTAGGCACTTTAATAATGGAATCACTGGTCACTTTAATAATGGAATCACTAGTCACTTTAATAATGGAATCACTGGTTACTTTAATAATGGAATCACTAGTCACTTTAATAATGGAATCACTGGTTACTTTAATAATGGAATCACTAGTCACTTTAATAATGGAATCACTGGTCACTTTAATAATGGAATCACCGGTTACTTTAATAATGGAACCCTAGTCACTTTAATAATGGAATCACTGGTTACTTTAATAATGGAATCACTAGTCACTTTAATAATGGAATCACTGGTCACTTTAATAATGGAATCACTGGTTACTTTAATAATGGAACCCTAGTCACTTTAATAATGGAATCACTGGTCACTTTAATAATGGAATCACTGGTTACTTTAATAATGGAATCACTGGTCACTTTAATAATGGAATCACTGGTTACTTTAATAATGGAACCCTAGTCACTTTAATAATGGAATCACTGGTTACTTTAATAATGGAATCACTGGTTACTTTAATAATGGAATCACTGGTCACTTTAATAATGGAATCACTAGTCACTTTAATAATGGAATCACTAGTCACTTTAATAATGGAATCACTGGTTACTTTAAAAATGGAATCACTGGTTACTTTAATAATGGAATCACTAGTCACTTTAATAATGGAATCACTGTTTACTTTAATAATGGAATCACTGGTTACTTTAATAATGGAACCCTAGTCACTTTAATAATGGAATCACTAGTCACTTTAATAATGGAATCACTAGTCACTTTAATAATGGAATCACTGGTTACTTTAAAAATGGAATCACTGGTTACTTTAATAATGGAATCACTAGTCACTTTAATAATGGAATCACTGGTTACTTTAAAAATGGAATCACTGGTTACTTTAATAATGGAATCACTAGTCACTTTAATAATGGAATCACTGGTTACTTTAATAATGGAATCACTGGTTACTTTAGTAATGGAATCACTAGTCACTTTAATAATGGAATCACTGGTCACTTTAATAATGGAATCACTGGTCACTTTAATAATGGAATCACTGGTTACTTTAATAATGGAATCACTGGTTACTTTAATAATGGAATCACTGGTTACTTTAATAATGGAATCACTGGTTACTTTAATAATGTAATCACTGGTCACTTTAATAATGGAATCACTAGTCACTTTAATAATGGAATCACTGGTTACTTTAATAATGGAATCACTAGTCATTTTAATAATGGAATCACTGGTCACTTTAATAATGGAATCACTGGTTACTTTAATAATGGAACCCTAGTCACTTTAATAATGGAATCACTGGTTACTTTAATAATGGAACACTAGTCACTTTAATAATGGAACACTAGTCACTTTAATAATGGAACACTAGTGGCTTTAATTATGTTGACATACTGCTTTACTAATTTCATATGTATATACTGTATTCTATTCTACTGTATTCTAGTCAATGCCACTCCGATATTGCTCGTCCAAATGTTTATATATTTCTTAATTCCATTATTGTTACTTTAGATTTGTGTGTATTGTTGAATTGTTAGATATTACTGCACTGTTGGAGCTAGGAACACAATCATTTCACTACACCCGCAATAACATCTGCTAAATATGTCTATATGACCAATCAAATTTGATTTGATTTGATTTGTAAAGTGTTGGTCCCATCTTTCATGAGCTGAAAAAAAATCCCCAAAAATGTCCATATGCACAAAAAGCTTATTTCTCTCAAATGTTGTGCACAAATTTGTTTATATCCCTTTTAGTGAGCATTTCTCATTTGCCAAGATAATCCATCCACCTGACAAGTGTGGCATATCAAGAAATTGATTAAACAGGATTATCATTATACAGGTGCACCTTGTGCTGGGGACAATAAAAGGCCACTTTAGAATGTGCAGTTTTGTCACACAACACCACAGATGTCTCAAGTTTTGAGGGAGTGTGCAATTGGCATGCTGACTGCAGGAATGCCCACCAGAGCTGTTGCCAGACAATTGAATGTTCCTTTCTCTACCATAAGCCGCCTCCAATATTGTTTTAGAGAACTTGGCAGTACATCCAACCGGCCTCACAATCACAGACCACGTGTAACCACGCCCACCCAGGACCTCCACATCCGGCTTCTTCACTTGCAGGATCGTCTGAGGGGTGCTCAGGAGTATTTCTGTCTGTAATAAAGCCCTTTTGTGGGGAAAAACTGCTTGGCTGGGCCTGGCTCCCAAGTGGGTGGGCCTATGCCGTCCAAGGCCCAGCCATGGCTGCACCCCTGCCCAGTCATGTCAAATCTATAGATTAGGGCATAATAAGTCAATTGAAATAAATGTATTTCCTTATATGAACTGTAACTCAGTAAAAACGTTGAAATTGTTGCATGTTGCGTTCATATTTTTGTTCAGTATACATTGTAGCCTGTTTATTGTGGCTTGCTTGACAAGTATTCATCACCATCATCTAGGCCATTTGTCAGTTTATTAAAACAAAAAAAATATATATTTTCTCCTGTATCCTAGCCTAAAACCCATGAAGGGCTGAAACACGGGGGTTTTACTTTTAACTATATATAAGTTAGGCTATCAACCTCTGTCTTTATGAAAGAGTTCCAATTCACTTCGCGCCCTAAATTATACAATTATTCAGGCTACTTCGCTTCACTTCGCTCTCTAAATTATACAATTATATAAGCTATTTAAGAAGACGGGGCGGAGGGCACAGGTTAATTTGAATCACGCCGAGACCAGGCAATTTCCAACTCCGCTACACACTACCCCGTACCCCCCTCTCCGGCCCCCTCCCTACCGACTCCCATCAGATAACCGGTAAAAGAGGCGCAACAACCTCCAGTCCTGGCCTGCGCGACACGGGATGAAATGACACCATGCAGATAAAAACGTGATCAACACGGAAGCAAAAGGCGTTATCACGGACATCAGCGCGCTGTTATAACGGGTTCTGACCATGCTCGGCTTGCACTGTCTGCCTGGGTGAAAGTGATGCGGTCATAGCGCGAGCAGTTCCAGCTCGTTCCATCCCTCTCCGGTCTCCGGTCTCTCTCTTGCGGCAGTTCGGATGTAGAGTCACCACTGCCTTCTGCTAACCGGAGAAGAAGATGAAATGTTTTTCCCGTTATCTCCCGTACCTCTTCCGCCCTCCCACCACCATCCTATCTTCCACATGCCACACCGAAGGTAGGTAGAGACTCAGGAGCTGTGTGTATTGTGGTCGATAGGGGAGGGGAGTTTAGATGTCTAGTATAGATCTCGTTATGTTGTTGATCATATGGTGAACTATACTGCATATAGGCCTATATGCTTTATCCGTGCTGCTGACCTTAACTGTGTGAGCTGTCATTGTGAGGTGTCATATAGGGTCTGTGTCCAGTCTGTGGTTTTATCTTATAGCAAGATGTAGTCTAGTTAGGGCAGGACAACTGACAACACTTATGAATGCAAACGTAACCATTGACTGTAACGCAGACCTGGGTGAAACAGGCCTACTTTTGGCCTTCATTTTGCCGCGAATTTGCACGTTTGGGACTATTCTATTGGCAAACTAAAGCAAAGCTGAAGTATAGGAAAGTATTTGACATGTGATTTTACTCTGGTTGTGCTCCATAAGTGGATAGAAGTTTATAACTGATCTGCACCACTGTGACACCAATCCATTCTGAGAAGCCTGATCATTCTGAGAAGCCTTCAGAGAAGCCTGATCATTTTGAGAAGCCTGATAATTCTGAGAAGCCTTCAGAGAAACCTGATAATTCTGAGAAGCCTGCTCATTCTGAGAAGCCTGATAATTCTGAGAACTTCTTGGTAAACAATATTACTACACCTAAAAGGCCTCTATTTCATTAGAACAGTGTGACAGCCGTGTTTCAATGTTCTCTTGTTAATTTGTCTGGTATTATACAGGGGTATGCCACATTCCATATGCTTCCTAAAGCAGAGCAGACAAAGCTGTTCTGAATACAGGGCATGGGGAGAGCAGACAGCGCACTGGCCCTCCATCCCTCACTCATTCACAAAGACACGCAGGGATGCATACACATGCACATATGTACACCAGCTTGTTCATTCACTCATCCAACCCCCCCCTCACACCCCCCCCCCCCCTTTCCCATCCCCTCCTGCCGGTACTGACCCTCAATATCAGCCCAGTGGAGCAGCCCAGTGGAGCAGCCCAGTGGAGCAGCCCAGTGGAGCAGCCCAGTGGAGCAGCCCAGTGGAGCAGCCCAGTGGAGCAGCCCAGTGGAGCAGCCCAGTGGAGCAGCCCAGTAGAGCAGCCCAGTGGAGCAGCCCAGTGGAGCAGCCCAGTAGAGCAGCCCAGTGGAGCAGCCCAGTGGAGCAGCCCAGTGGAGCAGCCCAGTGGAGCAGCCACACATATAGTGTGTATGTGTGTGTATGCATGTTTCTGTGCCAATGTTTGTGTTGCTTCACAGTCCCTGCTGTTCCATAAGGTGTTTTTTTAAATCTTATTTTACTGCTGGCATGAGTTACTTGATGTGGAATAGAGTTCTATGTAGTCATGGCTCTATGTAGTACTGTGCGCCTCCCATAGTCTATTCTTGGGGACTGTGAAGAGACCTCTTGTGGCATGTCTTGTGGGGTATGCATGGGTGTCTGAGCTGTGTGCAAGTAGTTTAGACAGACAGCTCGGTGCATTCAACATGTCAATACCTCTCATAAATAATGTGGTGCTCTTGTTCTTCTCACTTTGCTTGGCGAGGTAAATTGCTGCTATAACTTGATCAAATCAAATCAAATTAAATGTATTTATATAACCCTTTGTATATCAGCTGAAATCTCAAAGTGCTGTACAGAAACCCAGCCTAAAACCCTAAACAGCAAGCAATGCATGTGAAAGAAGCACGGTGGCTAGGACAAACTCCCTAGGAAAAACTCCCTAGAAAGGCCAAAAACCTAGGAAGAAACCTAGAGAGGAACCAGGCTATGAGGGGTGGCCAGTCCTCTTCTGGCTGTGCCGGGTGGATATTATAACAGAACATGGTCAAGATGTTAAAATGTTCATAAATGACCAGCATGGTCAAATAATAATAATCATAGTAGTTGTCGAGGGTGCAACAAGCACGTCCGATGAACAGGTCAGGGTTCCGTAGCCGCAGGCAGAACAGTTGAAACTGGAGCAGCAGCATGGCCAGGTGGACTGGGGACAGCAAGGAGTCATCATGCCAGGTAGTCCCGAGGCATGGTCCTAGGGCTCAGGTCCTCCGAGAGAAAGAAAGAAAGAGAGAAAGAGAGAATTAGAGAGAGCATATTTAAATTCACACAGGACACCGGATAAGACAAGAGAATACTCCAGATGTAACAGACTGACCCTAGCCCTCCAACACATAAACAACTGCAGCATAAATACTGGAGGCTGAGACAGGAGGGATCAGAAGACACTGTGGCCCCATCCGATGATACCCCCGGACAGGGCCAAACAGGCAGGATATAACCCCACCCACTTTGCCAAAGCACAGCCCCCACACCACTAGAGGGATGTCTACAACCACCAACTTACCGTCCGAAGACAAGGCCGAGTATAGCCCACAAAGATCTCCGCCATGGCACAACCCAAGGGGGGGGCGCCAACCCAGACAGGAAGACCACGTCAGTGACTCAACCCACTCAAGTGACGCACCCCTCCCATGGACGGCATGGAAGAACACCAGTAAGTCAGTGACTCAGCCCCTGTAATAGGGTTAGAGGCAGAGAATCCCAGTGGAAAGAGGGGAACCGGCAAGGCAGAGACAGCAAGGGCGGTTCGTTGCTCCAGCCTTTCCGTTCACCTTCACACTCCTGGGCCAGACTATACTTAATCATAGGACCTACTGAAGAGATAAGTCTTCAGTAAAGACTTAAAGGTTGAGACTGAGTCTGCGTCTCTCACATGGGTAGGCAGACCATTCCATAAAAATGGAGCTCTATAGGAGAAAGCCCTACCTCCAGCCGTTTGCTTAGAAATTCTAGGGACAATTAGGAGGCCTGCGTCTTGTGACCGTAGCGTACGTGTAGGTATGTACGGCAGGACCAAATCGGAAAGATAGGTAGGAGCAAGCCCATGTAATGCTTTGTAGGTTAGCAGTAAAACCTTGAAATCAGCCCTTGCCTTAACAGGAAGCCAGTGTAGGGAGGCTAGCACTGGAGTAATATGATCAAATTTTTTGGTTCTAGTCAGGATTCTAGCAGACGTATTTAGCACTAACTGAAGTTTGTTTAGTGCTTTATCCGGGTAGCCGGAAAGTAGAGCATTGCACTAGTCCATGACCCTTGATGACCCTTTACATACCTAACCATTTCCTTGGCTCTCTTGTAGAGCGCATCCATTGTTTTCAGTGCCATGATGTCCTTGCGGAGCAGATTCAATGCATGAGCAGCACAGCCAATGGGTGTGATGGGAGGGTAGGACTCCTCCGCTTTAGACCAAGCAGCCTTCATGTTCGAAGCATTGTCTGTCACCAGTGCAAATACCTTCTGTGGTCCAAGGTCATTGATGACTGCCTTCAGCTCATCTGCAATGTAGAGACTGGTGTGTCTGTTGTCCCTTGTGTCTGTGTTCTTGTCAAATACTGGTTGAGGGATGGAGAGGATGTAGTTAATTATTCCTTGCCCACGATCATTCGACCACCCATCAGAGATGATTGCAATACAGTCTGTTTTCTCTATGATTTGCTTGACCTTCACTTGAACTCTGTTGAACTCTGCATCCAGCAAATGAGTAGATAAAGCATGTCTGGTTGGAGGGGTGTATGCTGGGCGAAGAACATTCAGAAATCTCTTCCAATACACATTGCCTGTGAGCATCAGAGGTGAACCAGTTGCATACACAGCTTGAGCAAGACATTCATCAGCATTTATCTGACTACGTTCCTCCATTGAGTCAAAAAAACTTCTGATTCCAGGAGGACCATGAGTTGTTGCTATCGCATAGAAGTAGAGGGACTTTTGTAAGAGGTTGCTTGTTGTCAGCGCCGAGGGAACTTTATGCACTTGGCCAGATGATTCTGCACCTTTGTTGCATTCTTCACATATGATTTGGCACAGTATTTGCAAATGTACACCGCTTTTCCTTCTACATTAGCTGCAGTGAAATGTCTCCACACATCAGATAGTGCCCGTGGCATTTCCTGTAAAGATTAGAATTTTTTTTGTAAAAAACCCCAAATACAATTCCATGTACAGATACATAGTTAAGCAGTTAGATTAAACAACTCATTTGAATGATACTTTTTTTTAAAGAAACAGGTATGGAAACAGGTGAATTAACACTCATGCATGGTAGCAAAAACTAACTAGCAGAAATTGTTAACAAGTTAGAAATTATTTATACAAACTTTGCTGTAGGCTACTATTTACTAGTTAACAGAAAAACATGTATGTTGTATAAAATATATTCACCCCAACCAGTATTGTAATCAAAACTTACCAGAAAGCATGTAGTCCTTGGCACAGACAGTGTAGTAGTGTGGGCTCAATAGCATCTCATTAGTGTGCAAGATCTTGAGAATCAGCCGTACATGTGATGTAGGAGTGCACTGCACATGTGATGGAAGAGTGCACTGCACATGTGATGGAAGATTGCACTGTGCATGCAGAGGGTTGCAATTCCATTGAATTGGATATAGTTTAACCAAAATATGCCACAAGACCTAGAATTGCCTTATGTGTATCCCACAAAAAAGGTTCACTGTTATAAGCTAACTTTTTTGATGAATTTCAGCAAAATTCCTCAAATTCCCAGGCTTAACTTCCCATGAAAAATTTCCGGAAAATTTCCCGGAAAGTTTCCGACCCTTTGCAACCCTAGTCACAACAGACCCTGGTTTGATTCCAGGCTGTATCACAACCGTCCGTGATTGGTAGTCCCATAGGGCGGCGCACAATTGTCCCAGCGTCATCCGGGTTGTAAATAAGAAAATGCTCTTAACTGACTTGCTCAGCTAAATAAAGGTGTTTTTTTTTTAAATGGTATATTTCAGTACAGTATAGTCAAGTAGAGTCCAGTACAGTATAGTCAAGTACAGTAGAGTAGAGTTCCTTATAGCACAGTATAGTCAAGTAAAGTAGAGTTTAGTACAGTTTAGTATAGTCAAGTAGAGTTCAGTACAGTAGAGTTCAGTATAGTATAGTCAAGTAGAGTTCAGTACAGCACAATACAGTATAGTCAAGTAGAGTTCAGTTCAGTATAGTATAGTATAATATAGTCAAGTAGAGTTCAGTTCAGTTCAGGATAGTATAGTCAAGTAGAGTATAGTGCAATGTGTGTTAGTGTTTAGGTTTCCAGGCTATTAGTAAAAAGGTGAGTAAAACTGTCAGTGCTCCAGAGACTACGGCCCAGACAGACACCAGGAGCTCCTGAGACTACTATTTTCTACATTGTAGAATAATAGTGAAGACACCAAAACAATGAAATAACACATATGGAATCATGTAGTAACCAAAAAAGTGTTAAACAAATCAAAATATATTTTAGATTTTAGATTATTCAAAGTAGCCACCCTTTGCCTTGATGACAGCTGTGCACACTCTTGGCATTCTCTCAACCAGCTTCACTGGGAATGCTTTTCCAACAGTCTTGAAGGAGTTCCCACATATGCTGAGCACTTGTTGGCTGCTTTTCCTTCACTCTGTGGTCCAACTCATCCCAAACCATCTCAATTGGGTTGAGGTCGGGGGATTGTGGAGGCCAGGTCATCTGATGCGCTCCATCACTCTCCTTGGTCAAATAACCCTTACACAGCTTGGAGGTGTGTTGGGTCATTGTCCTGTGGCTGTAACCTTTCAACCAAATCTCCTGGTGTTTGTGCTTCAACACCCTCAGTGGCTGTCGAGGTCTGTCAGTCACCACCGCGTCCGCGTGTGGCAACCTCTTCAGTACCTGCAAACTGAGACGAGGATATCGGTCTGTGATATCGCAAAGTGTTTCACCAGTGGGAGTCATCGGGTCAGTTGCTGGACTGACGCCATTAGTGTCATTGTAAGGGGTGACAGTCCCCAACAAAGCAGAAGGTGTATCATCGGAAGCAGAGTGTACTCTGCGCATCAATGTTTTTCTTGCTGAGACGGCCGCAGTGCTTGCGGAAGTGTCCGAAGAGCAAGAGAAGTTCATCTCAACTACCGTATTGCACAACTGCAAGGAGGAGGGAAGTTGCTCATTCACAGAGACAGCTGGCTCGAAATCATGAAAAGAATGGTCAATCAGATTGGCTCATGGAATGTGTCGAGATATCGTAATATCTCCTTGGATCGGATTCTGCACCAAGAGGTTTCTAAACGTCTTTTCCCAAAGGGGTGCTTTCGACAGATACCCCTCGTGAAGGATTGCGTTGCAGCTAGCGTTAGGGGAAGACAGTGTGGTCAGTGGAGAAGGCACTGTGGCCTGTGACCATACCTGGTTGATTTTCCAATCCATCAATGGGAGTAATCGATCCATCAAGTCTGCTCCAAGTAGCAGGGTTACAGTTTCGAGGCTGGTAACATACACAGGGTGAACGAGCGATACGTCCTTGAACTGTAGTTTCAGCATGACTCTCAATGTGAGAGGCGAGGTAGTCTGAGTGACCCCTCGAAGTGTAGTGTCGCATCGCTCCACTTTTAACCAACGTTTAGTTGGCTTCAAAGCCCTTTTGAGATCATCAAACAATGTTTGAGAGATGAGTGATATTGTCGCACCTGAATCAATTAGCGCATGACAAGTGAAGCAATCCTCCAGGACTGTTTCCAGGTATGGCCGTTTAGATTCGTGGTTAGTGGACATATTCCCCACAAAGTGGAGTGGTCGTTCGCAACGACGTGATGTGCCATGTCTGTTCAAGATGGAAGCAGATTGACTTTTCCGATTTTGAGTGGGCTTGGCTTTAACGAAGCGTTTGACCTTTTTCTTCGCAACTTTTGTATCAGAGTCTATAGACAAAGCCCGGGGGCTTGTTTCTTGATCAGGCGGGCCCTGGATAGGGTCTTGAATGAGAGCGGGAGAAATTTGAACTTTGACGTCCTTGCTATGGGTGTTAATTTCTGTGGACCTGGTGTCCGGTAATTCCCCGTCTAGTCCTTGTGACTTATCTTTTACCCTTTTCTCAAATTGTTCTCGCTTTAGTTCTTCCCGTAGTGGGACTTCTGGAGAACATTGGTCTACGTTTTGATCGTCCTTCAACCCTTTGTTACCCTTGTGCTCTGACACTTTGTGTGGGTTGGGTGCAGGAACGTAGCGAACAGGTCGATTGTAGCGGTAGTCGTTTTGAAGGCGACGTACTTTACAGTTATTTCGACCGCGGCGGTTATTGGAATCATGGTTTCGTGGTAGAAACTGTTGTTGTGCGTCATCTCTTGACGCTCCAATACCTGATAATGCAGGTATTATCTAACTGGAGTGAGTGCTCCTGGTCAAACTTCAAAACCGAGTGGTCAGGGCTCTTAGAGTTGCGAGCTTTTGATGCCTCAAAAGCTGTGCTTGCAAGCTCTCTGAGTTGTAAGATAGGCAAGCCAACGTGGGCTGCAGGGCCCAAGTAGGTAATGAAGGTGGGATACATGTTCGACAGAAACATTTGTTTGAATGGTAACAGCTCTTCCATTCCTGTTTCCGTGAGTAGGCCAAAGTAAGCTGAACGAAGCCTATGATAGAAAGCTTGTGGGTGTTCGTTCCGAGCTTGTTTGACCGTGTTAGCCAGTGAGCTATCGTGTTTGCGAGTCGCAGAACCACTGAATTCTAATTTCAAAGCTGTGGCAAGTTTAGCGTAGTCATTTAGCACGTGTTGCTGTTGTAGGCGAATGAACATCGTCACGTGTCTATTCGACGTTCGCTTCAACAGGTAAACCCTGTCAGAACCCGTAGCATTCGGGTAGCCACCCAACGCGCCCTCTATGTCAGCTAGGAACGTCTCCCTGGAACGGGGTCAAAGGTGGGGAAATTCTTGACGAGTTTGTCAAGGTATTCCGCGCCAAGCGGGCGGAGAGGATTGGCTTCATCCTGTGGAGAAATTGGGGCCGACAGGCCAAGAGGAGAAGCCAAGCTTTGGCTTTGTTGGCCAAGAGGCTCCCTATTACTCAGTGCCGAATGGCCAAGAGGAGAAGACAGAGGGACACATGATGGAGGCAATGTCTGAAACCTATCGTCTTCAATCCTTTGAGTACCGGACTCCGGTTGCTTGGATGGGTAGTCATCCTGTAGAGCGTGACCATTCTGGACTTCCTCCAGATGGTACCTAAGGGTGGTCTTCTGCTGCATTGCAGAGTCCACTTGAGCGCTTAGAGTACCGATTTTGGACACGTGAGTGTCACACCTGCTCCTTTCGGTCTCAAACTTATCTGTCATGGTTTGCAGAAAGAGGTCTCGAGTACGGAGCGAGAGATTCAGTGATGAGATTTCCTCTGCTTGCTTAGAAATCAATATTTCCATCCTCATCACCTGAGTTCTCTCATCATTCATTTGGTCAGCAACTTCAATAAGTTCTGCTGATTTGTCATCCAACTTTGTCATTGTGTTCATCAACTGATCGTCTTTGGTCTGCAGAATTTGGAGTAGAACATTGTTACCTTGAGTAACGTTCAACAAAACTGCCTGCATGTCATCAAATTGTGTGCTCCTGTTTATAGATAACTCGACAGATTTATCTAGTTTGGAGTGGACTACATCGTATTTAGTTTTGGCTAAATCGAGTTGTTCCTGCAGATGATGATTTTGTTGGAGAGTTTGTGCTCGTTCATCGTCATAAGTATTTGCAATTACTTTTAATTCTTCCGATTTCAAACGCAGTTCCTCGACTAGCAGAATGTTTTCATTTCCTGCTTTTGTCAATAGTTGCTCAGTTCTCTCCATCTTTGCCCTCATGTTAGCCATGTCTTGCACGTGCTTCAGCTGTGCACTGTGGTATTGGATCGATGCCAACCTTTGATGGCGATACATAAGTGCTAAAGTGGAGAGAACCGTCACAAAGCCTGTGTTTGATGGTTGATTTTGGAGAGCGTTCGCAATTTCGGCTGGGTTTATTCTAATGGCATAATTAGGGTTGGTATCACTGCTGAGGTCAGAGATCAATCCTTTTATGGGTGGAGGTTCACTAATTAGCGGAGGAGTGGTGACCACCTCCTTTGGTAGCTTGCACATTATTCGAAAAATTTAGAGGAAAAATGTTCCTAATTTTTTTTCAATGTTCGGGTTTGGAATTCATTGGAAGCTGCAAAGACAAGTTTAATCTATTTATAGATGTTGACGAACCATCAGTACTGTACCAGTAATGTGGAAGTTGGACGTGAATGAATTTGCAAAAGCAAATTGAATTAATTAATCAATGCCAATGATTAATCCTACCTGGGTAGGCTATCTGGGTATTAAACTTGAATTAACCTGAGAGGTTGCTTCATCCAGGTTAATATGGGAAGTTTAAAAGTGTCTCATTTGATTGCAAGAACATTAAGGTATGTTCAACAATTTAACTTATTAAATTGAATGAGATGATAATCCATACAATCTCCGTTGATTGGATATCATAAGTGTAAACAGTAGTTCGAATGTTGGGAACACTCCCCACTATGGTACACTTCTTCCTTGGGCCGAAGCCACATGGGATTCCCGCTGGGGCGGGACTTCTGTCAGTACTGGATTACTGAATGGGTTTTGCAAAAACCAAATTTTACTGATTGATCAGTTTTAATGATAAATCAAACCTGTATAGGCTATTTGGGATTTCAACTTTAATTAACCTGAGAGGTTTATTCATCTAGGTTAATGTGGAAAAAAGATTACAATGTCTCATTTAGAAAACTTATTTAAAAGATCCACTTGAGAATGTAAATCTGGCAATTTCACTTATTAGTTCAATTGAATAAGACATCGATATCCGTCTGGATATCACAAGTAACGACTTGAGTGTCACCTGACTAATTATTCTTGAAGGAAAGTACTGGTGACTCTTCAGAAGTCCCTGCTGGCACACGCTGAAATCCAACTCAAGTCGGATGAATTACAATGTGGCACAAAACAAAATGGCTGTTTTCCCTTTTGTTAGCTTAGCATCTCGAGCAAGCTAATGCTACTTGATGCCTGAAAAATGCTCAACATAGGATTCCCTTGGCAAGGAAAAGGTTTTACTTATAACGTATTATGTTCAAACCCTTTTTGGCGATATTTGACGATGTTTTAACCGGAACTCGCGGCAAACAATCGAAATGCACCGTGGTCTACTCGCATCGAAATGCGAGAGAGACAGAGAGATACTTATCGCTGGTCAAGCTAATCTCTCCTAAATTTCAATCGGCTGGCTTTTTGTCCTCGCTCGAGAAATGAATAATGACCTATCCAACACGCGTCTGAAACGCGAGAGGCAGAAATACTTAGCGTTTGGCCAAACGCGCTATTTCTCAGATAGCTTTATCAGTCCTCCTACAGAACTGTATAGCTTATGCTCGCCACTGACTACCTCAGAGCACAACACGGAGGCAATTCTCCAGAGCACACACGCACCAATAATTCCGGTCTACAATTCCCATAATGTATATAATAAACTTGGTATATTATGTAATCTGCGTTTCAATTTTATATAGGCTGAATCAAAATGAAAGCTTCATCCTATTTTAGATTCCTCGCACGGGGGCTCCAAATGTCGTGTCTTTGGCTATGCCGGATTAAGTGATATGACATGCTAACTTATAAAATGATTTCTCTGTAATTAATATTACCTGATTAAGCTAATCATGTAAATGTAATTAACTAGAAAGTCGGGGCACCACGGAAGAACGTTTATAGAGCCGTTATCTTCTGAATAAACTCTTAAAATACTTAGTAATATTTTACATCGATAGCAGTCTGTATTAACCCTTGTCTTATTTTCAGTCTCATAATGAAAGTTGTAAATTCTTGGCTATCTTCACGAACCCTGGCTAACAAGTTGAATCAGCAATACAAAATTGGGTTTAATTATTTATTTACTAAATACCTAAACTAATCACACAGAATTACAAATACACAGAATACAAATGATGTCATACAGAAACGTCCCGGTGGACGGAACAGATATGATGGCTGGTTACACAATGATGTCCAGAAGTTATTTCAGTCATAAGAGATGGTAGCGGCAACATTATGTACAAAATAAGTAAAAAAATAAGTTACAAATAACGCAAATAAACACAATCGGTTGGGGACACGTAAAATGTCTGCCTTCTTCTCCGACGCCATTATTAGGAATTGAACCCACTACCCTGGTTTTGCCAGCACCATGCTCTACCAACTGAGCCAGAGGACCAGAGTGTGTGTGTATGTAGAATGCCAGGTGGTATGAGTGGCTGATGCTGATCCTGACTCATCCACCACACAAGGTGTCAGTCAAGGAGGATGTTGGGCCCATCTCGGGAGTCACACACCACAGAGCGTCCTAACATGAATCTCAGCAGCGCGTCCCTGACCAATCCCCAAGCTTCAACCAATCTTTATTTCCTCACTGACACTGTGTCTGCATGTGTGGAAGTGTGTGGAAGTAGAAGCTTGAGTGTGTGTGCAAAGGTGATGTTGGCCACTGGCTGGGTTCTAATCCAAATTGAACCATGTGGCATGCTTTCTCATCGATCGGAGCACCGCTAGACATGGCTGAGGAGGAGCGGAGACAAGGAGAGAGGGGGACAGAGGAGAACTGGGGGGAAGCTGAGGTGAGGGAAAGAGAGTGGGACAGAGGAGAACGGGGGGGGGGCTGAGGTGAGGGAAAGAGAGGGGGACAGAGGAGAACGGGGGGAAGCAGAGGTGAGAGGGGGACAGAGGAGAACGGGGGGAAGCTGAGGTGAGGGAAAGAGAGGGGGACAGAGGAGGACTGGGGGGGAAGCTGAGGTGAGGGAAAGAGAGGGGGACAGAGGCGAACTGGGGGGGCTGAGAGCCCTCTCTAATTATGAAGAATCCCATATTATTTCCCTCTCTACTCCTATGGTATGGTAACCCTAACCCTCTCTACTCCTATGGTATGGTAACCCTAACCCTCTCTACTCGTATGGTAACCCTAACCCTCTGTACTCCTATGGTATGGTAACCCTAACCCTCTCTACTCCTATGGTAACCCTAACCCTCTCTACTCCTATGGTATGGTAACCCTGACCCTCTCTACCCCTATGGTATGGTAACCCTAACCCTCTCTACTCCTATGGTATGGTAACCCTAACCCTCTCTACTCCTATGGTATGGTAACCCTAACCCTCTCTACTCCTATGGTATGGTAACCCTAACCCCAACCGTAACCCCTAAATGTAAGCTTACAACTAACCCTAACCCTAAACGTTAACCCTAATTGTAACCCTAAACCTAACCCTGAAGCTTACAATAGCCTTTGTCCTCATGGGGTGTTTTACTATCCTTGTGGGGACTTCGGGGGATTTCAGGTCCCCACGAGGATAGAAGAACACGACCACACACACCCACGATCCTAAAACACACTAAAGAGGTCTGACTCTGAAGATGAGGAAATCTCTTTATATCCAGTGATTACAGTAACTCTGTATCACATTAATCCCCCAGCTACACACTGACACTTCTGGGTCTGCAGAGGTAACAGTGAGTGAGTGAGTGAGTGAGTGAGTGAGTGAGTGAGTGAGTGAGTGAGTGAGTGAGCCCCCATAAATGTATAGAACTTAGTGGAATTGTTGTAGATTTTGGTATTTATCAGGTAATTTAGGAAATAAATGGAAACGTTGGTAATTTATACTTGTTCATATTATTTTCATATTCTTTATAGAGCATGTGGTTCAGGGGTAAATAGCCTAATTAACAATTAAGAAATGAACATATATTTAGGAGAATATTTTATAGCTTTGAGTTAGTATTTCTCATCTAAAATCAATATTTTTTAATATACAGTATATATACTTTGCACATTACGAAAATTCCCTGAAATCCTTGAAAGTTAAAAAATGCTGGTAGATAACTGGTACATTCCAAAAGTTACTGGTTACATTCCCTCCCTTTGCAAACCTACACAGGCCCAGCTCCAGTCAACCTTATCCAGGCCCAGGTCCAGGCAACCTTATCCAGGCCCAGCTCCAGTCAACCTTATCCAGGCCCAGGTCCAGGCAACCTTATCCAGGCCCAGCTCCAGTCAACCCTATCCAGGCCCAGCTCCAGTCAACCCTATCCAGGCCCAGCTCCAGTCAGTCCTACCCAGGCCCAGCTCCAGTCAGTCCTATCCAGGCCCAGCTCCAGTCAGTCCTATCCAGGCCCAGCTCCAGTCAGTCCTACCCAGGCCCAGCTCCAGTCAGTCCTATCCAGGCCCAGCTCTAGTCAGTCCTATCCAGGCCCAGCTCCAGTCAGTCCTATCCAGGCCCAGCTCCAGTCAACCCTATCCAGGCCCAGCTCCAGTCAGTCCTACCCAGGCCCAGCTCCAGTCAGTCCTATCCAGGCCCAGCTCCAGTCAGTCCTATCCAGGCCCAGCTCCAGTCAGTCCTACCCAGGCCCAGCTCCAGTCAGTCCTATCCAGGCCCAGCTCCAGTCAGTCCTATCCAGGCCCAGCTCTAGTCAGTCCTATCCAGGCCCAGCTCTAGTCAGTCCTACCCAGGCCCAGCTCCAGTCAGTCCTATCCAGGCCCAGCTCTAGTCAGTCCTATCCAGGCCCAGCTCCAGTCAGTCCTATCCAGGCCCAGCTCTAGTCAGTCCTATCCAGGCCCAGCTCCAGTCAGTCCTATCCAGGCCCAGCTCTAGTCAGTCCTATCCAGGCCCAGCTCTAGTCAGTCCTATCCAGGCCCAGCTCCAGTCAGTCTTATCCAGGCCCAGCTTCAGTCAACCCTCTCCAGACCCCAGCTCCGGTCAATGTATGGATGTATCAGAAGTCTCTCACTACATAATTCAGCAGAAAACCCAGCTAGCTCAGATGTCAATATTTCTATTCAGCCCCTCTCTGTCCCACTCAATACTACCACTAATAGACTGGCTTTGTGAGCCAGATTGAGTCAAACAGGGGCTGAACAATAACAGATGAACAAATGGAGAGGGGGAGAGGGGGAGAGAACGGGTGGATAAATCTCTATTAACTCCAACCCCTGAGCGAGTCCTTTTTATTTTGTCACTTAATACTTGCTAGTTTAAAACGGTCTGATTCAGATAGCTGGCTAATCTCCCGATGTGTCTGATGAGATCTCTATTATGTAGCCGTTTTAGCTTTGGTCCCAAATCTCCCCCAAACCCTCTGAGCTGCATAGCTAAATATTGATCAGATAGCACAGTAGACACAAAAACGATCTATCTCTCTCTTGCTCTCTTTTTCTCTCAGCCCCTCTCTTCAACTTGCATATTGACACCAAATTGATTTAAGTTTCATAGCCCAATTGGTGGCCCTCAGTCTTGGCTACAATCCAAAGCCCTTGGAGAGAGAAGAACACTAGCCTCTCCAGACCTCTGAGCCCTTGGAGAGAGAAGGACACTAGCCTCTCCAGACCTCTGAGCCCTTGGAGAGAGAAGGACACTAGCCTCTCCCGACCTCTGAGACCTTGGAGAGAGAAGAACACTAGCCTCTCCAGACCTCTGAGCCCTTGGAGAGAGAAGGACACTAGCCACTCCAGACCTCTGAGCCCTTGGAGAGAGAAGTACACTAGCCTCTCCAGACCTCTGAGCCCTTGGAGAGAGAAGGACACTAGCCTCTCCAGACCTCTGAGCCCTTGGAGAGAGAAGGACACTAGCCACTCCAGACCTCTGAGCCCTTGGAGAGAGAAGTACACTAGCCTCTCCAGACCTCTGAGCCCTTGGAGAGAGAAGGAGTCTAGCCTCTCCAGACCTCTGAGCCCTTGGAGAGAGAAGGACACTAGCCTCTCCAGAACTCTGAGCCCTTGGAGAGAGAAGGACACTAGCCTCTCCAGACCTCTGAGCCCTTGGAGAGAGAAGGACACTAGCCACTCCAGACCTCTGAGCCCTTGGAGAGAGAAGTACACTAGCCTCTCCAGACCTCTGAGCCCTTGGAGAGAGAAGGACACTAGCCTCTCCCGACCTCTGAGCCCTTGGAGAGAGAAGGACACTAGCCTCTCCAGACCTCTGAGCCCTTGGAGAGAGAAGGAGTCTAGCCTCTCCAGACCTCTGAGCCCTTGGAGAGAGAAGGACACTAGCCTCTCCAGACCTCTGAGCCCTTGGAGAGAGAAGGACACTAGCCACTCCAGAACTCTGAGCCCTTGGAGAGAGAAGGACACTAGCCTCTCCAGACCTCTGAGCCCTTGGAGAGAGAAGGACACTAGCCTCTCCAGACCTCTGAGCCCTTGGAGATAGAAGGACACTAACCTCTCCAGACCTCTGAGTCCTTGGAGAGAGAAGGACACTAGCCTCTCCAGACCTCTGAGCCCTTGGAGAGAGAAGGACACTAGCCTCTCCAGACCTCTGAGCCCTTGGACAGAGAAGGACACTAGCCTCTCCAGACCTCTGAGCCCTTGGAGAGAGAAGGACATACTGAATGAGAGACATCACACAGTCTTATAAACCTCAGAACCAGAGACATACTGAATGAGAGACATCGCACAGTCTTATTATATATCACACACACACACACACACACACACACACACACACACACACACACACACACACACACACACACACACACACACACACACACACACACACACACACACACACACACACACACACTGTAGAGTAGGTAATTACTCCTGAGTGTGCTTGACTCTGAGTGTTAAGAATCCACTCAAATCAAATCAAATTGTTTTGGTCACATACACATGGTTAGCAGTTATTGCGAGTGTAACGAAATGCTTGTGCTTCTAGTTCTGACAGTGCAGTAATATCTAACAAGTAATCTAACAATTCCCCAACAACTACCTAATACACACAAATCTAAGTAAAGGAATGGAATAAGAATATATACATATGCATATTTGGAAGAGCAATGACAGAGCGGCATAGGCAAGTTGCAATAGATGTTATAAAATACAGTATATACATATGAGATGAGTAATGCAAGATATGTAAACATTATTCATGTGGCATTATTAAAGTGACTGAGAGATTGGTGGTGTGTGTATATATATATGTGTGTGTGTGTGTGTGTGTTATTTCTGCAGGCTCAGACAACAATACTTGTACTCATACACACACAACACAACACACACAACACAAAACACACAACACACTCACACACATTTACACATACACACAAACACTTACACACATACACGTATACACACACAGTGTGCGGGCCGGGCCATGTGTTGGGCTGGTGATAGAGGGTTTGGCAGTCTGTCAGCAGACGCTGTTTTTCTACATCAAACGTCTCAGAGCTGAGTCTCCCTTTCATGCTACACACACACACACACACACACACACACACACACACACACACACACACACACTCCCTCTGATTTGCTTGCCAAAACAACGACACTCGCAGCGACTTATGCTCCTACACAGACTTAGACACTGAAATACACACACACAGACACACACACACACACACACACAAAGACACACACACACACAAAGACACACACACAGTGAGGATAGCAGTAGTAGGAGTGTGTGTGTTTGAGATCAAGTCTGTCACACTAGCATGGCTGCAACAAGTGGATTAAAATGGTTTAACTTATCCTTTGTTGTTAAGGTGTGTGTGTGTTGTGTTGGAGCAGAATGTCCCTTTCATCTCTGAATCTCTCTCTCTCTCACACACACACACACACACACACACACACACACACACACACACACACACACACACACACACACACACACACACACATACATACACCAAACACTGTCAGTCTCGAATGCCTCTCACATCCATTAAGGAAATGAAAGTGGTGGGTTGTAATAGAAGTGTGTATATCTGTTGAATAATGTATACATGTCTACATCTTGATTGATTCAAGATTCAGAGAAATCAAACAGCCTGGACTCAGACATCAGATGAGAGGCCTGGATATGATAGATAGTTTGTGAATATGATTCATGGGCTCCACATGACACTTTTGAATTACACAGGGGATGAGGGTCCAGAGGGATTTTATTCATTGTTATGAAAGTTGTGAATTTGTTATGCGGAGTCGAGACGAAGAATAGGTTGTTCTAGAGATTACAATGAAGGAATTGAGGTAATATAGAGATTGGAATGAACACACACACACACAGGTGTATGCAAATGTTCACACACACACACCAGCCAGGTCAACCATGATGCAAGTCAGTATTCGACGTTCATCCATTTCTGAGGACGACGGGAGCTGACGTGGAAACCGGCCACTAGGGCCAACAGTAGCTTTCAGTTTTGCTAGTTTGTTGTGGATGGGAATAAGTATCTGATTCTAAAGGTTGCATGTTAAAATCCAGTGAGAGAAAGTTGTTAATGAGTTAATGCCTCAATTTAAGATTTCAAAGTTAATGCCTAAAACTTAACCTTAAACACTTAGAAATGTTGATGTTTGCTACAACTTCGAAATTTGAGAAACATGGATGAACGTCTAATCCTGATATGAGACTGTGAGAGCTAGTTGCACACACACACGCACGCACACGCATACACACACACGCACACAGACCAGTTTGCCCTCACCTTGACAGAGGGGTCCTGTGTATGTGTATATGTGTGTGTTTGTCCATTTGCGTACTCTTCCTCTGTCCTTCAGAGTCATTTCGATTCTGACCCTGTCCTCCCTTTGTTCTTCTACCCAGAGAGACGGGAGGGTTGACAGAAAAAAAGGAAGAGAGTTTAACAATAGTAAAAGAGGGGAAAAGACAGGTGACACTGAGGAAGAGAGAGATGGAGAGAGAATATAATTTCAGTTAAAACGCCTCTCTTTTTGGGGGGGTTCATCACCTACCAAAAAAAGAAGAGAGGAAGAGAGGTATCTTGAGTTTTGTTTGTAAAAACATTCTAGGGTGTTTGTCAATATGCATACTACCGTGCTCTGAGCACGCAAATTGGAGCATTCATCAGTCGGAGTTGGAGTCCAAATCAAAGTATGCGCAACAGATGCATACTCCACTTCTACACATTTCAAAGCATCGATGAAAGCTTCAATTAAAAGTATGAGCAGAAATATGACGCAACAACGTCAAAAACAACCCAAAATACATGTAAATCCATGGCGGAAATGATTTGGGCTGAAGCGAGAGAAAATAAACTCACACTTTCACATCTCATATGTTGCCTGACTACAATATTTATCTTGATACGTTATTAAATATACTGAACAAAAATATAAACGCAACATGCAACAATTTAAAATAATTTACTGATTTACTGTTCATGGAAGGAAATCAGTCAATTGAAATAAATTCATTAGGCCGTAATGACTGGGAAAGGGCGCAGCCCTGGGTGAGCCTGGGAGGGCATAGGCCCACCCACTGGGGAGCCAGGCCCAGCCAATCAGAATTCGTTTTTCCCCACAAAAGGGCTTTATTACAGACAAAAATACTCCTCAGTTTCATTAGCTGTCTGGGTGGCTGGTCTCAGATGATCCCACAGGTTAAGAAGCCTGATGTGGAGGTCCTGAGCTGGCGTGGTTACACGTGGTATGTGGTTGTGAGGCCGGTTGAACGTACTGCCAAATTCTCTAAAACAATGTTGGAGGTGGCTTATGGTAGAGAAATTAACATTCTATGGCAACATGCCAATTGCACGCTCCCTCAAAACTTGAGACACCTCATCTGTGGCATTGTGTTGTGTGACAAAATTGTACATTTTAGAGTAACCTTTTATTGTCCCCAGCACAAGTCCTGTGTGGCTCAGTTGGTAGAGCATGGTGTTTGCAATGCCAGGGTTGTGGGTTCGATTCCCACGGGGGACCAGTACGAAAAAAGAAAAAAAATGTATGAAATGTATGTGTTCACTACTGTAAGTCGCTCTGGATAAGAGTGTCTGCTAAATGACTAAAACGTAAATGTAAAAATGTGCACCTGTGTAATGACCACGCTGTTAAATCAGCTTCTTGATATGCCACCCCTGTCAGGTGGATGGATTATCTTGGCAAAGAAGAAATTATTACTAATAGGGAAATACACAAATTTGTGCACAACATTTGAGAGAAATATTATTTTTGTGTGTATGGAACATTTCAGGGATCTTTCATGTCAGCTCATGAAACATGGGACCAACACTTCATATATTGCGTTTCTATTTTTGTTCAGTATACAGTGTGTTAATTTTTGCATGTTTATCTGCCTACAATAACCACTGTAATGTGTGTAGATCAGATTAGGGCTAACTGGCTAGCTAGCTAGCCATGATGAATTGAATTGACAGCTAGCTTGGTCACCTTGCACAACATTACTTTTAGGTATTTTTTGCCTATTAAACTAGCTTGCTAGCTAGATTGAGTGAATAGTGTTGCAGGGCATAATTGTGCTGAGGTGACTGAGACACACACATCTCTCGTCTCCCGACTCCCGCCTTCGTACTTCCGAAAATAAAATCTGAAAGAGAGGATGGCTACCAGTGCTGACTGTAGATAATATCAGCAAACCACAACTGATCAACTGTAGTCATTGAGAAGACCCACAAGAGACACCTACACTGACAGACAGAAATACCTACACTGACAGACAGAGACACCTACACTGATGGACATCCTCCTAGCCGTCAAGCTGCCCTCCTCCAGATGGAAATCCTCCTAGCCGTCTAGCTGCCCGCCTCCGGTTGGATATCCTCCTAGCCGTCAAGCTGCCCGCCTCCAGATGGAAATCCTCCTAGCCGTCAAGCTGCCCTCCTCCAGATGGAAATCCTCCTAGCCGTCAAGCTGCCCTCCTCCAGATGGATATCCTCCTAGCCGTCAAGCTGCCCTCCTCCGGTTGGATATCCTCCTAGCCATCTAGCTGCCCTCCTCCGGTTGGATATCCTCCTAGCCGTCTAGCTGCCCTCCTCCGGTTGGATATTCTCCTAGTCGCCTAGCTGCCCTCCTAGACATCTAGCTGCCCTCCTCCGGTTGGATATCCTCCTAGCCGTCAAGCTGCCCTCCTCCGGTTGGATATCCTCCTAGCCATCTAGCTGTCTTCCTCCGGTTGGATATCCTCCTAGCCGTCTAGCTGTCCACCTCCGGTTGGATATCCTCCTAGCCGTCTAGCTGCCCTCCTCCAGATGGATATCCTCCTAGTCGCCTAGCTGGCCTCCTCTGGATGGATATCCCCCTAGTCGCCTAGCTGCCCTCCTCCGGTTAGATATACTCCTAGTCGTCTAGCTGCCCTCCTCAGGATGGAAATCCTCCTAGCCGTCTAGCTGCCCTCCTCCGGTTGGATATCCTCCTAGCCGTCTAGCTGCCCTCCTCCAGATGGATATCTTCCTAGCCGTCTAGCTGCCCTCCTCCGGTTGGATATCCTCCTAGCCGTCTAGCTGCCCTCCTCCGGTTGGATATCCTCCTAGTCGCCTAGCTGCCCTCCTCTGGATGGATATCCCCCTAGTCGCCTAGCTGCCCTCCTCCGGTTGGATATCCTCCTAGCCATCTAGCTGCCCTCCTCCGGATGGAAATCCTCCTAGTCGCCTAGCTGCCCTCCTAGACATCTAGCTGCCCTCCTCCGGTTGGATATCCTCCTAGCCGTCTAGCTGCCCTCCTCCGGTTGGATATTCTCCTAGCCGTCTAGCTGCCCTCCTCCAGATGGATATCTTCCTAGCCGTCTAGCTGCCCTCCTCCGGTTGGATATCCTCCTAGCCGTCTAGCTGCCCTCCTCCGGTTGGATATCCTCCTAGTCGCCTAGCTGCCCTCCTCTGGATGGATATCCCCCTAGTCGCCTAGCTGCCCTCCTCCGGTTGGATATCCTCCTAGCCATCTAGCTGCCCTCCTCCGGATGGAAATCCTCCTAGTCGCCTAGCTGCCCTCCTAGACATCTAGCTGCCCTCCTCCGGTTGGATATCCTCCTAGCCGTCTAGCTGCCCTCCTCCGGTTGGATATTCTTCTAGTCGCCTAGCTGCCCTCCTCTGGATGGATATCCCCCTAGTCGCCTAGCTGCCCTCCTCCGGTTAGATATACTCCTAGTCGTCTAGCTGCCCTCCCAGACATCTAGCTGCCCTCCGGATGGATATCATCCTAGCTGTCTAGCTGCCCTCCTCTGGATGGATATCCTCCTAGCTGTCTAGCGACCCTCCTCCGGATGGAAATCCTCCTAGCTGTCTAGCTGCCCTCCTACTGATGGATATCCTCCTAGTTGTCTAGCTGCCCTCCTCCGGTTGGATATCCTCCTAGTCGCCTAGCTGGCCTCCTCTGGATGGATATCCCCCTAGTCGCCTAGCTGCCCTCCTCCGGTTGGATATACTCCTAGTCGTCTAGCTGCCCTCCTCAGGATGGAAATCCTCCTAGCCGTCTTGCTGCCCTCCTCCGGTTGGATATCCTCCTAGCCGTCTAGCTGCCCTCCTCCGGTTGGATATCCTCCTAGCCGTCTAGCTGCCCTCCTCCGGTTGGATATCCTCCTAGCCATCTAGCTGCCCTCCTCCGGATGGAAATCCTCCTAGTCGCCTAGCTGCCCTCCTCCGGTTGGATATCCTCCTAGCCGTCTAGCTGCCCTCCTCCGGTTGGATATTCTCCGAGTCGCCTAGCTGCCCTCCTCTGGATGGATATCCCCCTAGTCGCCTAGCTGCCCTCCTCCGGTTAGATATACTCCTAGTCGTCTAGCTGCCCTCCCAGACATCTAGCTGCCCTCCGGATGGATATCATCCTAGCTGTCTAGCTGCCCTCCTCTGGATGGATATCCTCCTATGCTGTCTAGCGACCCTCCTCCGGATGGAAATCCTCCTAGCTGTCTAGCTGCCCTCCTACTGATGGATATCCTCCTAGTTGTCTAGCTGCCCTCCTCCGGTTGGATATCCTCCTAGTCGCCTAGCTGGCCTCCTCTGGATGGATATCCCCCTAGTCGCCTAGCTGCCCTCCTTCGGTTAGATATACTCCTAGTCGTCTAGCTGCCCTCCTCAGGATGGAAATCCTCCTAGCCGTCTAGCTGCCCTCCTCCGGATGGATATCCTCCTAGCCGTCTAGCTGCTCTCCTCCGAATGGAAATCCTCCTAGCCGTCTAGCTGCCCTCCTCCGGTTGGATATCCTCCTAGCCGTCTAGCTGCTCTCCTCCGGTTGGATATCCTCCTAGCCGTCTAGCTGCCCTCCTCCGGATGGATATCCTCCTAGCCGTCTAGCTGCTCTCCTCCGGATGGAAATCCTCCTAGCCGTCTAGCTGCCCGCCTCCGGATGGAAATCCTCCTAGCCGTCTAGCTGCTCTCCTCCGGATGGAAATCCTCCTAGCCGTCTAGCTGCCCTCCTCCGGATGGATATCCTCCTAGCCATCTAGCTGCTCTCCTCCGGATGGAAATCCTCCTAGCCGTCTAGCTGCCCTCCTCCGGTTGGATATCCTCCTAGCCGTCTAGCTGCTCTCCTCCGGTTGGATATCCTCCTAGCCGTCTAGCTGCCCTCCTAGACATCTAGCTGCTCTCCTCCGGATGGAAATCCTCCTAGCCGTCTAGCTGCCCTCCTCCGGTTGGATATCCTCCTAGCCGTCTAGCTGCCCTCCTCCGGATGGATATCCTCCTAGCCATCTAGCTGCTCTCCTCCGGATGGAAATCCTCCTAGCCGTCTAGCTGCCCTCCTCCGGATGGAAATCCTCCTAGCCGTCTAGCTGCTCTCCTCCGGATGGAAATCCTCCTCGCCGTCTAGCTGCTCTCCTCCGGATGGATATCCTCCTAGCCGTCTAGCTGCTCTCCTCCGGATGGAAATCCTCCTAGCCGTCTAGCTGCTCTCCTCCGGTTGGAAATCCTCCTAGCCGTCTAGCTGCTCTCCTCCGGTTGGATATCCTCCTAGCCGTCTAGCTGCTCTCCTCCGGATGGATATCCTCCTAGCCATCTAGCTGCCCTCCTCCGGTCGGATATCCTCCTAGCCGTCTAGCTGCTCTCCTCCGGTTGGATATCCTCCTAGCCGTCTAGCTGCTCTCCTCCGGATGGATATCCTCCTAGCCGTCTAGCTGCTCTCCTCCGGTTGGATATCCTCCTAGCCGTCTAGCTGCTCTCCTCCGGTTGGATATCCTCCTAGCCGTCTAGCTGCTCTCCTCCGGATGGAAATCCTCCTAGCCGTCTAGCTGCTCTCCTCCGGATGGATATCCTCCTAGCCGTCTAGCTGCTCTCCTCCGGATGGAAATCCTCCTAGCCGTCTAGCTGCTCTCCTCCGGATGGAAATCCTCCTAGCCGTCTAGCTGCTCTCCTCCGGATGGAAATCCTCCTAGCCGTCTAGCTGCTCTCCTCCGGATGGAAATCCTCCTAGCCGTCTAGCCGCCATCCTCTGGATGGATATCCTTCTACCTGTTGGGTCCATATTGTCCGGATGTTTGTTTGTAGTGTAGCTAGTACCAGGTTTAGTACCAGGTTTTTATAACAGCATGTTTTCCCAGGGTTGACAGAGTCCTTGCAGGCTGTGTATTAGCCCATGTAACCTTGGACAAGTGATAGCTTAGCTAGCCAGCTAACTTGGGAAGCTTGCTAAATAATAGTGCTGAGCAATTAACCGAAATGTAGGTTATTTTTAGGTTTTTAAACAACTAATTGACCGACGTGGGTTCAATTATTTGAATTCCATTTTGTTCTGTTTTTTTTTCCTGTGTGCTCAATGCACACAGAAAAAAGTTTCTTTAGCGATAAATCAGATCCAGACAGAACTGTGCGATGTAGTAGGGAGTTGTAGTTTCCAACAGGCCAATATTCTACATAGTTTAGTGTATAAAATGTGTTAATTAACTACAATGACCATAATCCATTGTGCATCTACTTATCTGGTCTGTTTTTCTTTTACACATGGTATGAAAGAGAGAAGAATGCGTGATCGTGAGGTGATATAGAGTAGCTGTTGCTTCGTGAGGTATCTCTACCTGAAAATAGATGATGTAAGTGATTGAAAGTTGGTATTCAAGTATGCCTTATTTACTTTGAAGATCTACAACATTTTGATTTTGACAGACAGCATAGGCAGCAGGTTTATAAATGAGATGATGACTTGGAATTCAATTATAAAATCATCAAATAAAACAAATGTAATATATACAACAACTGAAATATTTTATTAAAGTAAAGTAATGGGAATAAATCAATTCAAGCTTTATTTATGCAACACATTTCAGACATGGAATGCAATGTGCTTTACAGGAAAACAACGAATAAAAAACTATGAAATAAAAGCTGAAATATTTACTACACAACAAACATAAGATAAAAAAGAAAACAACTGAACAACTGAAAAGCAACCTAAGGAAAAGCAAAGCTAAATATATGTGTTTTAAGATCCCTTTTAAATATGTCCACAGTTTCAGCCACCCTCAGGTTCCCTGGCAGGTTATTCCAGAGGCTGGGGGCATAGTAACTAAAGGCTGTCTCTCCATGACTCATGGTCCCAGGCTTTGGGATAGTTAAAAGGTCAGTGCCAGAGACATACTGGGTACATAACTTAAAAGCATTTCTGACATGTATTGGAGTGCACTATCGTGGATTGATTTAAAAACCAATTGAAGAATCTTGAAATGTATTCTAAAACTCAAAGGCAGCCAGTGCAGAGACATTAAAAGCGGTGTAATGTGTGCTCTCTATCTGGTCTTGGTCAGTACCCGTGTGGCAGCATTCTGTATGTTTTACAGTTGATGTTCTGCTTGTTATGTTCTGCTTGTTATAAAAGCATAGATGAGTCTTCCTGTATCAGCCTGGACCAGAGATGCAGACCCACCTCTCCAGTCTGTCCAGAAGGACATCATGGTCAACAGTGTCAGATGCAGCACTTAAATCAATGCGTAATCAATGACAGAGAGCTGTTTGGCATCTGTGTTGGCTCTAAGATCATTTATCAATTCAACTCTGGGCTGTGGTGGGCATGAAAACCAGATTGACATTTTTTTTTAAATACAGTACTCCAAAAATGATTTAGCTGTTTGAACACCAATTTCTCTAGAATTTTGCTGAATAATGGAAGGTCGGAGATTGGCTGAAAATTGCTAAGACCTGAAGAATCTAGATTACTGATGGTTAAGCGAGTAGCAGTAACAGGCAGTCACTAACATCATGAGGCTTGTATTAATTGTTTTGTTCCGTGTTGTTACAGCATTTCAACCCACATAATGCATAGTGTATTTAATATTTAAAAAATGATCAAAACCAAAATCAAAAAACGTTATTATTTTTTGATTAACTTCTATGGGCTACCTGGGACGCTAGCGGGACAAAGCCAGTGAAATATCAGGGTGGCAAATTCAAAAACAACAAAATGTCATAATTCAACTTTCTCAAACATACAACTATTTTACATCATTTTAAAGATAAACTTCTCCTTGATGTAACCACATTGTCCGATTTCAAAAAGGCTTTGCAGCGAAAGCAAAACATTAGATTATGTTAGGAGAGTACATAAACAAAAATAATCACACAGCCATTTTCCAAGCAAGGACATGTGTCAATAAAACCCAAAACACAGCTAAATGAAGCACTAACCTTTGACGATCTTCATCAGATGACACTCCTAGTACATTATGTTATACTATACATGTATGTTTTGTTCGATAAAGTTCATATTTATATCCAAAAACAGCATTTTACATTGGCGCGTGATGTTCAGAAAATATACTGCTCAAAAAAATAAAGGGAACACTTAAACAACACATCCTAGATCTGAATGAAAGAAATAATCTTATTAAATACTTTTTTCTTTACATAGTTGAATGTGCTGACAACAAAATCACACAAAAATAATCAATGGAAATCCAATTTATCAACCCATGGAGGTCTGGATTTGGAGTCACACTCAAAATTAAAGTGGAAAACCACACTACAGGCTGATCCAACTTTGATGTAATGTCCTTAAAACAAGTCAAAATGAGACTCAGTAGTGTGTGTGGCCTCCACATGCCTGTATGACCTCCCTACAACGCCTGGGCATGCTCCTGATGAGGTGGCGATGGTCTCCTGAGGGATCTCCTCCCAGACCTGGACTAAAGCATCCGCCAACTCCTGGACAGTCTGTGGTGCAATGTGGCGTTGGTGGATGGAGCGAGACATGATGTCCCAGATGTGCTCAATTGGATTCAGGTCTGGGGAACGGGCAGGCCAGTCCATAGCATCAATGCCTTCCTCTTGCAGGAACTGCTGACACACTCCAGCCACATGAGGTCTAGCATTGTCTTGCATTAGGAGGAACCCAGGGCCAACCGCACCAGCATATGGTCTCACAAGGTGTCTGAGGATCTCATCTCGGTACCTAATGGCAGTCAGGCTACCTCTGGCGAGCACATGGAGGGCTGTGCGGCCCCCCAAAGAAATGCCACCCCACACCATGACTGACCCACCGCCAAACCGGTCATGCTGGAGGATGTTGCAGGCAGCAGAAAGTTCTCCACGGCGTCTCCAGACTCTGTCACGTCTGTCATGTGCTCAGTGTGAACCTACTTTCATCTGTGAAGAGCACAGGGCGGCAGTGGCGAATTTGCCAATCTTGGTGTTCTCTGGCAAATGCCAAACGTCCTGCACGGTGTTGGGCTGTAAGCACAACCCCCACCTGTGGACGTCGGGCCCTCATACCACCCTCATGGAGTCTGTTTCTGACCGTTTGAGCAGACACATGCACATTTGTGGCCTGCTGGAGGTCATTTTGCAGGGCTCTGGCAGTGCTTCTCCTGCTCCTCCTTGCACAAAGGCAGAGGTAGCGGTCCTGCTGCTGGGTTGTTGCCCTCCTACGGCCTCCTCCACATCTCTTGATGTACTGGCCTGTCTCCTGGTAGCGCCTCCATGCTCTGGATACTACGCTGACAGACACAGCAAACCTTCTTGCCACAGCTCGCATTGATGTGCCATCCTGGATGAGCTGCACTACCTGAGCCACTTGTGTGGGTTGTAGACTCCGTCTCATGCTACCACTAGAGTGAAAGCACCGCCAGCATTCAAAAGTGACCAAAACATCAACCAGGAAGCATAGGAACTGAGAAGTGGTCTGTGGTCTCCACCTGCAGAACCACTCCTTTATTGGGGGTGTCTTGCTAATTGCCTATATTTTCCACCTGTTGTCTATTCCATTTGCACAACAACATGTGAAATTTATTGTCAATCAGTGTTGCTTCCTAAGTGGACAGTTTGATTTCACAGAAGTGTGATTGACTTGGAGTTACATTGTGTTGTTTAAGTGTTCCCTTTATTTTTTTGAGCAGTGTATATTCCCACCAAATGTCCGGTGAATATGCACATCAATTTACAAAAATACTCATCATAAACATTGACAAAATATATAACAATTATTTAAAGAATTATAGATGGACTACTCCTGGATGCAACTGCTGTGTCAGGTTTTAAAATAGCTTTACGGAGAAAGCACATTTTTCAATATTCTGAGTACATAGCTCAGCCATCACGGCGAGCTATTCAGACACCCGTCAAGTTCGGGGCAACCTAAACTCAGAATTACTATTAGAAATATTCTCTTACCTTTGCTGATCTTCGTCAGAATGCACTCCCAGGACTGCTACTTCCACAAGAAATGTTGTTTTTGTTCGAAATAATCCATATTTATGTACAAATACCTTCGTTTTGTTTGCGTGACCGCGCATATCCAATCCCTTTGTTGTCAGGCAGACCACTCAGAAACTGAGCTCCTATTATCTGCCCAGTGACAGGAGAATGCTCAAACCACTTTCTGAAGGCTTTAGACAGCCAATGGAAGCCTCAGGAAGTGCATCGTCCCCCACAGACACTGTAGTTTCGATAGAGAATCAAAAGAAGAACTACAATTCTCAGACTTTCCACTTCCTGCTTGGATTTTTCTCAGGTTTTTGCCTGCCATATGAGTTCTGTTATACTCACAGACACCATTCAAACAGTGTTAGAAACTTCAGAGTGGTTTCTATCCAAATCTACTAATAATATGCATATTCTAGTTTCTGGGCCAGTGTTAACCTGTTTAAACTGGGTATGTTTTTCATCCGGCAGTGAAAATACTGCCCCCTAGCCCAGATAGGTTAATCAAACTGAAACCGAACTGAACCAACCTTACCTTTGGGGTGGCAGGTAGCCTAGTGGTTAGAGCATTGTAACCGAAACCGGGCCTGTAACCGAAATGTTGCTGGATCGAATCCCTGAGCTGACAAGATAAAAAAAATCTGTTGTTCTGCCCCTGAACAAGGCAGTTAACCTACTGTTCCTAGACTGTCATTGAAAATAAGAATTTGTTCTTAACTGACTTACCTGGTTAAATTTTAACAGCACTTATCGCTAAGCACTACTAAATAACCATGGATCATGGTTACCTTCTGCTAGCAGACATGTAGGGCACTACTAAATAACCATGGATCATGGTGTCGTGTCTTTGGCTATGCCGGATTAAGTGATACGACATGCTAACTTATAAAATTATTTCTCTGTAATTAATATTACCTGATTAAGCTAATCATGTAAATGTAATTAACTAGAAAGTCGGGGCACCACAGAAGAACGTTTATAGAGCTGTTATCTTCTGAATAAACTCTTAAAATACTTAGTAATATTTTACATCGATAGCAGTCAATCTTATCTTATTTTCAGTCTCATCATGAAAGTTGTAAATTCTTGGTTATCTTCACGAACCCTGGCTAACAAGTTGAATCAGCAATACAAAATTGGGTTTAATTATTTATTTACTAAATACCTAACTAATCACACAGAATTACAAATACACAGAATACACTTGATGTCATACAGAAAACGTCCTGGTGGACTGAGCCTGTATCATGGCTGGTTACACAAAGGAAAGGGGGTTGGGCTTGAATGAAAGAGCGGGAAGACTTAGGAACAAACAAACAGCAGCTATGCTATCGTAAATACATTATCTTATGCATTCTAAATTACCGCCCATTTGGAAAAGGAAAATGCAATAAATATTTACTCTGAGCTGCGCTTCGGTATATTGGTCGTAGATGCTGGCCGGGTTGGCCAACAGATCTTCCTGTAAACTGAGAATGTCTCTGGTGGTAAATTGGATACGTGGTGGTATCTTCGTCCGTCTGTTAGACTGGATCCGTCGTCCGTCCTTTCCTAGCCCACGTCTACAGCGGCCGCTGCTAACTCAACGGCTAGGAAGTATCACTTCTGTAGTGAATAAGCTCAAAGTTCATACCATTCGCCATCAAAGCTCACGCCGAGGTTGGCTTAGTTCTGTCCTTGACATGTGTGTCCTTCTAACGTAGAGGCTGCAGACCTCCCGTACTGGAACAACCTGGTTATCTTTTCGTCAAAGGCTTATATAGTGGAGAGGGGGAAGGATGTGTTTCATCGTTTATAACCCCTCCTCTTCACAGGGGTGGGCCACTGATCAAGCAGGGCACTTTCCTTATGAAAACCCAAATCTCTCATTTGGAAGCTAAAATTACATTTCATCTCCTAACAAACAATTTCAATATCAAACATTTCAATTGCATAACAATTCCATGTTACTCTGATAACTAGAGGGTGTATACTTTCTCAGGTACAGTTTATGTCGTCCTGTCATCAATCATAATGTCTCAGATAACAACGAACTGACATCCATACTCATTACGTTCCAAAGCATATTTCCAACTGGTTTTATTACCAAAATATGGTTCCTTTTCCCCATTTGTTTGATGTTCCCAGACTCTCTATATTTAACACAGGCTATTCAAGTCCTTCAGTAGGGTCAGAGAGGGGAAGGGAGAAAGGTATTTATGGGGGGGGGGTCATAAACCTTACCCACAGGCCAATGTCATGACAGTACCATCACACCTCCTCCTCCATGCTTCATGGTGGGAACCACACATGCGGAGATCATCTGTTCACCTACTCTGCATCTCACAAAGACACGGCGATTGGAACCAAAAATCACAAATTTGGTCTGAGCAAGTCTCTTCTTGGCCCAAGCAAGTCTCTTCTTATTGGTATCCTTTAGTAGTGGTTTCTTTGCAGCAATTTGACCATGAAGGCCTGATTCACACAGTCTCCTCTGAACAGTTGATGTTGAGATGTGTCTGTTACTTGAACTTCGTGAAGCACTTATTTGGGCTGGTAACTCGAATGAATTTATCCTCTGCAGCAGAGGTAACTCTGGGTCCTCCTTTCCTGTGTCGGTCCTCATGAGAGCTAGTTTTAATATAGCGCTTGATGGTTTTTGTGACTGATTTCCGGTTTGACTGACCTTCATGTCTTAAAGTAATGATGGGCTGTCGTTTCTCTTTGCTTATTTGAGCTGTTCTTGCCATAATATGGACTTGGTCTTGTACCAAATAGGGCTATCTTCTGTATACCAACCCTACCTTGTCACAACACAACTGATTGGCTCAAACGCAGAAATTCCACAAATTAACTTTTAACAAGGCACACCTGTTAATTGAAATGCATTCCAGACGACTACCTCATGAAGCTTGTTGAGAGAATGCCAAGAGTGTGCAAAGCTGTCATCAAGGCAAAGGGTGTCTACTTTGAAGAATCTCAAATATAAAATATATTTTGATTTGTTTAACACTTTTTTGGTTACTACATCATTCCATATGTGTTATTTCATAGTTTTGATGTCTTCACTATTATTCTAATCTGCTGTATATAATAACAACAACAACAAAAACAGTATGTCTCCGGTTAATTACATGATTACAAAGCAATTCCTAGTTTCTAACATATTCCATTTTACCTTCCAAATCCTTCCCCTTGTGTCTCTGTTCTGCTCTGCTGGGATTCTGAAATGATTATCCTGGTAGGGTCTGAGTGGTAATCTATAGGATAATAAAGGATTATCCTGGAGGGACTGAATGGTAATCTATAGGATTATAAAGGATTATCCTGAGGGACTGAGTGGTAATCTATAGGATAATAAAGGATTATCCTGGAGGGACTGAGTGGTAATCTATAGGATTATAATGGATTATCCTGAGGGACTGAGTGGTAATCTATAGGATTATAAAGGATTATCCTGGAGGAACTGAGTGATAATCTAAGGATTATCCTGAGGGACTGAGTGGTAATCTATAGGATAATAAAGGATTATCCTGGAGGGACTGAGTGGTAATCTATAGGATTATAAAGGATTATCCTGAGGGACTGAGTGGTAATCTATATGATTATAAAGGATTATCCTGGAGGAACTGAGTGATAATCTATAGCATTATAAAGGATTATCCTGAGGGACTGAGTGGTAATCTATAGGATTATAAAGGATTATCCTGGAGGAACTGAGTGATAATCTATAGGATTATAAAGGATTATCCTGGAGGGCCCGAGTGGTAATCAATAGGATTATAAAGGATTATCGTGGAAGGACGTAATGGTGATCTATAGGATTATAAAGGATTATCCTGGAGCGACTGAGTGGTAATCTATAGGATTAGGATTGTTACTTTATCATCTATAACATGTATTCACAGGCAGGCCTCGAGGATTGGCGCTGTAAATAGTGGGATTTTAGTAAAAGTCAGAGCTTTCTTAAAGAAATAATCCTCCCTCTGAGTGATAAGCAAATACTATTCAAAATCTTGGAGAGAGAGAGAGAGAGAGAGAGAGAGAGAGAGAGAGAGAGAGAGAGAGAGAGAGAGAACTGACCTCGCCTTCTGGATGATAGCGGGGTGAACAGGCAGTGGCTCGGGGGGTTGTTGTCCTTGATCTTTTTGGCCTTCCTGTGACATTGGGTGGTGTAGGTGTCCTGGAGGGCATGTAGTTTGCCCCCGGTGATGCGTTGGGCAGACCGCACCGCCCTCTGGAGAGCCTTGCGGTTGAGGGCGGTGCAGTTGCCGTACCAGGCTGTGATACAGCCCAAAAGGGTGCTCTCGATTGTGCATCTGTACATTTATTCAGCCTCCTGAGGTTGAAGAGGCACTGTTGCGCCTTCTTCACCACGCTGTCTGTGTGGCTGGACCATTTCAGTTTGTCTGTGAAGTGTATGCCGAGGAACTTAAAACTTTCCACCTTCTCCACTGCTGACCCTTCCAGACATTTCCTGCATGTGAGGCTGCTCGGCTCTCTATGGCCAGACAACAAAGAGACACTCCTCCTCGCGGCTCAGTCTAGTGTGAACAGACAGACAAACGGCCAGAAGGACAGACAGGGGCAGCGGGTAGCCTAGTGGTTAAGAGCATTGGGCAAGCAACCGAAAGGTGGGAAAAAATTGTCCGTTGTGCCGTTGAGCAAAGCAGTTAACTCCCAACAACAACTTTGGGTGCCGAAGACGCGGACGTCTATTAAGGCAGCCCCCCCCCACCTCTGATTCAGAGGGGTTGGGTTAAATGCGGAAGACATATTTCAGCTGAATGTATTCAGTTGTACAACTGACTAGGTATCCCCTTTCCCTTTCCAGATGGGCAGACAGACAGGCTGGCAGGCAAGCAGACCATCACGGCCAGTCATCTTGTTCTATGCAGTCACTTAGAGAGATCAATTAACCAGTCTAGATCAATATTAGCTTTACAGCTTTACTCTGACGGTCCAATAAAACTAAGCCCAGAGAGTGTAAGTTACAGGCTGGATCAGCTCATTGACATGTTACTATTCACAGAGGGAGGAGAAAGTATCTCTGTGATTTATCCTTGTAATAGACTGGAGGGTTGGAGGACTTACACTAACTCTGTTTACTTCAGATCCATAGACAATCACACTAGTCACAGTATCTGTTCCCTCTAATTCACATGTGTGAAACACAAGTCCCGCTGGCCAAATCCAGCCCCAGCAATGATTTGGGTTGTCAATTCATTTTGGCCCGTTTCCATAGAGTACCACAGTATAAGTCCTAATACCCATGAAACATAGCGGTCAAACAAGGAAATGGTCACAATTGTTTTTCCAAATTTTTCCCGTGGGGGATTTTAGATACCCTTAAAATAAGGGCTGTGTTTTGTGTAGGCTTACCCTGGCGTGACGTTTTGAGAACCGGGTAAATCTCTGTAGGACAAGGTGACTTTTATGTTTTCTAAAATTCCCTATGGGAAAAAAGTAATGGTGGAAAAACAATTGGAACCATTTCCCTGTTTGACCGTTTTTATGGGTGTTATGACACCTCCACTGTGGGGCTCTATACTGTACTGCCGTGATGCGCTGCACTACAAGTCACAGCAAGCACTGCCAACATGCTGCATTGCCACACCCATCCCACCAAACCCACACATGAGTCAGCCAGTGCACTATATCATACACTATATATACAAAAGCATGTGCACACCCCAAATTAGTGGATTAGTCTATTTCACTATTTCAGCCTCACCCGTTGCTGACAGGTGTCAGGTCATTCTGCACACCCGTTGCTGACAATAAGGCCATTTTACTGCCAATGTTTCTCCATAGACAAACATCGGCAGTAGAATGGCCTTACTGAAGAGCTCAGTGACTTTCAATGTGACAAAGTCATAGGATGCCACCTTTCCAACAAGTCAGTTCCTCAAATTTCTGCCCTGCTAGAGCTGTCCCCGGTCAACTGTAAGTGCTGTTATTGTGAAGTGGAAACATCTCATAGCAACAACGGTTCAGCCACGAAGTGGTAGGCCACACAAGCTCTCAAAACAGGACCGCCGAGTGCTGAAGCACGTAGCGTGTAAAAATCATCTGTCCTCGGTTGCAACACTCACTACGGAGTTCCAAACTGCCTCTGGAAGCAACGTCAACACAATCACTGTTAGTCGGGGGCTTCATGAAATGGGTTTCCATGGCCGAGCAGCCGCACACAAGCCTAAGATCACCATGCACAATGCCAAGCGTCAGCTGGAGTGGTGTAAAGCTTGCTGCCATTGGACTCTGGAGCAGTGGAAACACGTTCCCTGGAGTGATGAATCATGCTTCAGCATCTGGCAGTCCTACGGACTAATCTGGGTTTGGTGGATGCCAGAAGAACGCTACCTGCCCGAATGCATAGTGCCAACTGTAAAGTTTGGTGGAGGAGGAATAATCGTCTGGGGCTGTTTGTCATGGTTCAAATCTTAATGCTACAGCATACAATGACATTCTAGACGATTATGTGCTTGGGGAAGGCCCTTTACTGTTTCAGCATGACAATGGCCCTGTGTACAAAGTGAGGTCCATAGAGAAATAGTTTGTTGAGATCGGTGTGGAAGATCTTGACTTGCCTGCACAGATCCCTGACCTCAACCCCATCGAACACCTTTGGGATGAATTGGAATGCCGACTGTGAGCCAAACTTTGCTGTTAATTTGGTTAATATATCCCAACCACAACTGAAATACAAATCATTTCTTCATTACTTTAAACTGTTGGTCTAACGTTTGATGGGTGCGGCTTGAAGCAATGAGTGACGTATTGGAAGGGTAGCAGTGCATTTTGAGCCCCTCCCCTCCCCAGTTTTCAACTGGTCATTATTTAGAACAGCACTGTTTCCGTTTAATCGAGCGTTGCATTACATATTTTTTATACTGAACGCGTCTCTGGTGACTTTTCTACTCCAAAATTAACTAAAATTAAATTGTCCCCTCCAAAAATGTGCATAACAATAACTGATGCAGCATAGTGGCTATAAATAAGTAAGCTGAAGCATGGGGTTGCCCGTCTGTATCTAATCATTAGCTAGATCAGCGTTTCCCAAACTTTTTTAGTCATGTCCCCCTTTCATCATGGCCCCCTTTCAATCAATCATCAATCACATTTATTTATGAAGCCCTTTTTACATCAGCAGATGTCACAAAGTGCTATACGGAAACCCAGCCTAAAACTCCAAACAGCAAGCAATGCAGATGTAGAAGCACGGTTCCTAGGAAAAACTCCCTAGAAAGGCAGGAACCTAGGACGAAACCTAGCGAGGAACCAGGCTTTGAGGGGTGGCCAGTCCTCTTCTGGCTGTGCCGGGTGGAGATTGTAAGAGTACATGGCCATTAAGGCCAGATTGTTTTTCAAGATGTTCAAACGTTCATAGATGACCAGCAGGGTCAAATAATAATCACAGTGGTTGTAGAGGGTGCAACAGGTCAGTACCTCAGGAGTAAATGTCAGTTGGCTTTTTATAGCCAAGCTTTCAGAGGTCGAGACAGCAGGTGCGGTAGAGAGAGAGAGAGTCGAAAACAGCAGGTCCGGGACAAGGTAGCACATCCGGTGAACAGGTCAGTGTTCCATAGCCGCAGGCAGAATAGTTGAAACTGGAGCAGCAGCACAACCAGGTGGACTGGGGACAGCAAGGAGTCATTAGGCTAGGTAGTCCTGAGGCATGGTCCTAGGGCACAGGTCCTCCGGAGGGGAGGGAGAGAGGGAGAGAGAGAGAATTAGAGAGAGCATGGTTAAATTCACACAGGACACCAGTTAAGACAGGAGAATTACACCAGATATAACAGACTGACCCTAGCCCCCCGGCACATAGACGATTGCAGCATAGAAACTGGAGGCTGAGACGGGGGGTCGGGGGACACTGTGGCCCCGTCTGACGATACCCCCGGACAGGGCCAAACAGGCAGGTTATAACCCCAGCCTCTTTGCCAAAGCACAGCCCCCACACCACTATAGGGATATCAACAGACCACCAACTTACTACCCTGAGACAAGGCTGAGTATAGCCCACAAAGATCTCCTCCACCACACGATCCTGAGAGGCGCAAAACCGGACAGGAAGATCACGTCTGTGACTCAACCCAATGAAGTGATGCACCCCTCCTAGGGAGAGCATGGAAGAGCACTAGTAAGCCAGTGACTCAGCCCCCGTAATAGAGTCAGAGGCAGAGAATCCCAGTGGAGAGAGGGGAACCGGACAGGCAGAGACAGCAAGGGCGGTTCGTCACTCTTTGTGAGTTCACCTGACGGAACTGTTGGCTGTCGTTTTGTTGTTTTTGTTATGGTGTTATCATTAAAGTAAATATGAGCATTCTACACGCCGCGCCTTGGTCCCCTTTAGACGACCCGTGTTACAGAACTACCCACCATGACTGGATCAAGCGGCGTGCCCGGGCAGAAATGGACACCTGGTCACATACGGAGTGGATGGGGAGGAGGAACTGGACTTGGGGCCAGGTAATCGATCGATATTGGAGCCTACCTGGGAAAAACGAGAGGCAGCCCCAAAAATTTTCTTTGGGGGTGCACACGGGTAGTTTGGCTGGGCCAGGGGTGAGGCCTGAGTCAACTACCCGTGCTTTTTGTGGTAAGAATTTGCCTGCCTCTCGCACTCTCTCTCCAATGCGCCTCCATAGCACAATACGTCCTGTGCCTGCTCCTCGCGCTCTCCCTCCAGCGCGCCTCCAGAATCCAGTACGTCCTGTGCCTGTTCTTCGCACTCTCCCTCCAGTGCGCATCCATAACCCAGTACGGCCGGTGCCTGCTTTGAGCACTCGGTCCTCAGTGCGTCTCCCCAGTCCGGTGAGACCGGTTCCTGCTCCACGTACAAAGCCTCCAGTGATAATCGATGGTCCGGCGCCTGTAGAGATGATCCATGACACTAAGCCTCTAGTGATGATCCATGGCCCGGAGCCTGTAGGGATGTTCCATGGCACGAAGCCTGAAGAGGTAATCCATGGCCCGGAACCTGAAGAAATAATCCTTGGCAAAAAGCCTGGAGGGATTATAAATGGTCCGGAGCCTGTAGGGATAAACCATGGCACGAAGCCTGTAGGAATAATCCATGGCCCGGTACCTGTAGAGATAATCCATGGTAAGAAGCCTCCAGTGATGATCCTTGGCGTGGAACCTGTAGAGATGATCCATGGCATGGAGCCAGCAGCAACGGTCACTAGTCCGGAACCTATTATGACGCCTCCCAGTCCGGAGCCTCCGGCGACACTCCTCAGTCCAGAGCCTCCAGCGACGCTCATCAGTCCGGAGCCTCCAGCAACGCTCTTCAGTCCGGAGCCTCCAGCGACGCTCTTCAGTCCGGAGCCTCCAGCGACGCTCTTCAGTCCGGAGCCTCCAGCGTCGCTCTTCAGTTTGGAGCCTCCAGCGACGCTCCCCAGTCCGGAGCCTCCAGCGACGCTCCGCAGCCCGGAGCCTCCAGCGGCAGTCAGCAGCCGGTGCCTCCAGCGGCGGTCCGCAGCCCGGAGCCTCTAGCGGCGGTCCGCAGCCTGGAGCCTCCAGCGGCGGTCTGCAGCCCAGAGCCTCCAGTGGCGGCCTGCAGCCCAGAACCTTCAGCGATGGCCTGCAGCCCAGATCCTCCAGCGGCGACCTGTAGGTCAGAACCTCCAATGGTGGTCTACAGCACAGAGCTTCCGGTAATGATCTACAGTCCGATTCCTCCGATAATGATCCACGGGCCAGTGTTACAGAATCGGAGGGATCTGCGGGCGGAACGGGGGTTACGCCCTTAGCCGGAGCCACCTCCGTTGCTGGAGGATCGGAGGGAGAGGAAGGTTCTGGGTGTAGCACATGAGCCGCCATAGACTTTTGTCACCCTCCCTGCCCTCCCTTTGTGTTTGTGGTTGTTTTTGTTGGGTTTTGTTTGGGTGCAGTCGGACACTGCACCTTTGGGGGGGGGGTACTGTCACGTCCTGACCCTTGTAAGAGGTCATTTTCCATAGTAGAGTGGTCAGGGCGTGACTTTTGGGTGGTTTTGGTTTTCTGTTCATATGTGGGGTTCTCTAGATTTCTAATTCTATGTTTTCGTTTTCTATGTTTTGGCCAGGTATGGTTTCCAATCAGAGGCAGCTGTCTATTGTTGTCTCTGATTGGAAGCCATACTTAGGCAGCCTGTTTTTCATGTGTTGTTGTGGGTAGTTGTTTTCCGTTTTGTGAGTTCACCTGACGGAACTGTTGGCTGTCGTTTTGTTGTTTTTGTTATGGTGTTATCATTCAAGTAAATATGAGCACTCTACAAGCCGCACCTTGGTCCCCTTTAGACGACCCGTGAATGCTTTGTAGGTCAGCAGTAAAACCTTGAAATCAGCCCTAGCCTTAACAGGATGCCAGTGTAGAGAGGCTAGCACTGGAGTAATATGATCACATTTTTTTGTTCTAGTCAAGATTCTAGCAGCCGTGTTTAGCACTAACTGAAGTTTATTTAGTGCTTTATCCGGGAAGCTGGAGAGTAGAGCATTGCAGTTGTCTAATCTAGAAGTGAAAAAAGCATGGATTAGTTTTTCAGCATCATTTTTTGACAAAATGTTTCTGATTTTTGCAATGTTACGAAGATGGAAAAAAGCTGTCCTTGAAATATTCTTGATATGTTTGTCAAAAGGGAGATCAGGGTCCACAGTAACGCTGAGGTTCTTCACAGTTTTATTTGAGACGACTGTACATCCATCAGGATTATTTGTCAGATCCAACAGCAGATTTCTTTGTTTCTTCGGACCTAGAATTAGCATCTCTGTTTTGTCCGAGTTTAAAAGTAAAAAATGTGCTTATGTCTGGAACACAGGCTTCCAGGGTAGGCAATTTTGGGGCTTCGCCATGTTTCATCAAAATGGACAGCTGTGTGTCATCCACATAGCAGTGAATGTTGACATTGTGTTTCCTAATGACATCACCAAGAGGTAGACTATATAGTGAAAACAATAGGGGTCCTAAAACAGAACCTTGAGGAACACCGAAACATACAATTGATTTGTCACATCCTAGGTACCCCCCCATGCCCCCTACACTCCCTACAAAAATATGGTAAAAAAAATCCAGTTGTTTCAACGTTTATTATACTACCAAGGTTGTCTTTGAACTCACAACATCGAGCCCAATATAACCGTTGCTAATTATCACTCGCTTTGAGAAATACCGCTCACATGCTAGATGCACATACAGTCACTTTGCAATAGAAACTTTCTCCATTTTAAAAATATCTTTATCTGTATCATTCTTATTTGTGCTTATGAATTTACCATGTTAAGTGTGACTTTACTTCATTATTTGTTAGCTCACAAAATGAAGGGTTTGTTAAAGAACAGAAAGAAAGAGAGAGAGGCGCTAAGCTCCGTTTTTACAAGACCGGGCCAAGCCACAGCCTCCAAAGATCAGGCCAAGCCACAGCCTCTGAAGACCGGGCCAAGCCACAGCATCTGAAGATCAGGCCAAGCCACAGCCTCTGAAGACCGGGCCAAGCCACAGCCTCCAAAGATCGGGCCAAGCCACAGCCTCCGAAGACCGGGCCAAGCCACAGCCTCCAAAAAAGCATAATTTGCAGTGGGGGAGGTCCAATCATAACTGAGGATTTGAGTAGTACTGTGTGGTGTAAAGTCACAGAAAGCCTGTAGCTACTGGTGGAAAAATAATTTCCAATCCATCAAATTCATAATTCTGTGCACGTGTGTGTGTGTGTGTGTGTGGGTGTGTGTGTGTGTGTGTGTGTGTGTGTGTGTGTGTGTGTGTGTGTGTGTGTGTGTGTGTGGGGAAAGCTTGCCATGTCCCAAATGGCACCCTATTCCCTACTTAGTGCACTACTTTTTGGAAGGGCTCTGTTCAAAACTTGTGCACTCTATAGGGAATAGGGTGCCATTTGGGACTTAGAAAACAATCTTTATGATCTTCATTCTCCTAATGAGAAATAAACAAGAAGTATCAGCCTCTCCTGTTCAGTCCATTAACCCTTCTGTTACAGCGTGTTGTGGATCCTGAACTGTATTGAGACAGAGAGGAGCGGAATGATGACCATGTTTAATCATCTTAATGGTCCAATTACACAGACAGCTGTCGTTGTGCTGCATAGCAATGGTTGCCGCTTCATCGTCAGTTACCTAGCAACTAGAGAGGTTACATACAGAGCCTGCTGCAGAATAGCTGTACTCATACAGCAATGATTACATTAAAATTGAATAAATGTGTCACTTTTTTTGCTGTTAACTACATTCTGACTGTAAAAGAGGGGTGTGTGTGTGTGTGTGTGTGTGTGTGTGTGTGTGTGTGTCTGTGTGTCTGTGTGTCTGTGTGCGGGTGTGTTTATGCATGCAAGTGTGTGCATAGCCTAAACATGTGTCTGTTAGTGTGCCCTCGAGGTCAGATAGGCTAACATACTGGTATTTCCATAGGGAATCATTTAAATCGACCAGTTTTTCTAGGAAAGGTTTCCACTAATCATAGAACATCCATCAATTTAAATGAATTCATTAATGGAGGGTGGACGGAGGGAGCATTAGAAAAAGGGGGAGACAGAGAGAGAGAGATGGAGGGAAGGAGCATTTGAAAAAGGGGGAGAGAGAGATGGAGGGAGGGAGCATTAGAAAAAGGGGGAGAGAGAGAGAGATGGAGGGAGGGAGCATTAGAAAAAGGGGGAGAGAGAGAGAGATGGAGGGAGCATTAGAGCGAGAGAGGAATAGAGCAAGATTTGTGACCTGTTGCCACAAGAAAAGGGCAACCAGTGAAGAACAAACACCATTGTAAATACAACCTATATTTATGTTTATTTATTTTCATTTTTGTACTTCAACTATTTGCACATCGTTACAACACGGTATATATACATAATACGACATTTGAAATGTCTTTATTGTTTTGGAACTTTTGTGAGTGTAATGTTTACTGTTCATTTTTTTGTGTTCATTTCACTTTTGTTTATTATCTACTTCACTTGCTTTGGCAATGTTAACATATGTTTCCCATGCTAATAAAGCCCCTTAAATTGAATTTGAGAGAGAGAGAGAGAGAGATGGAGGGAACATTAGAGAGACAGGAAGAGAAAGGGGGAGAGAGAGAGAGATGGAGGGAACAGAGAGAGAAGAAGAGAAAGGGGGGAGAGAAGGAGGGAACAGAGAGAGAAGAAGAGAAAGGGGGGAGAGAAGGAGGGAACAGAGAGAGAGGAAGAGAAAGGGCGAGAGAGAGAGAGATGGAGGGAACAGAGAGAGAAGAAGAGAAAGGGGGAGAGAAGGAGGGAACAGAGAGAGAGGAAGAGAAAGGGGGAGAGAGAAGGAGGGAACAGAGAGAGAAGAAGAGAAAGGGGGAGAGAGAAGGAGGGAACAGAGAGAGAGGAAGAGAAAGGGAGAGAGAAGGAGGGAACAGAGAGAGAGGAAGAGAAAGGGGGAGAGAGAAGGAGGGAACAGAGAGAGAAGAAGAGAAAGGGGGAGAGAGATGGAGGGAACAGAGAGAGAGGAAGAGAAAGGGGGAGAGAAGGAGGGAACATTAGAGAGAGAGAGACGACATGAAGAGTAAACCCTGCTGTTAGTGACCTACGCCCTTCAGGCGTGATTTAATACACTCAACCACAACTACACATCCATATTTTTATCTACCCCGTCCCGTCCCCCCCGACCAGACCAACTACCTGGCTGAACGGACCTAAAGAGGGAGAAAAGGGAAAGAGAGGAGAGGAGAAGGTGTAAGGGAAAGAGGGGAGGGAGAGGGGGTGTTAGGGGAGTGAGAAGGGGATTCATTAGAGAGAGAGAGAGAGAGAGAGAGAGAGCATGAGAGAGACGGAGGGAGCATAGATGGGAGAAAAGCTTAGAGACAGGACGAGGTAGAGGGGAGAAAAACTTAGAGACAGGGCTAGGTAGAGGGGAGAAAAGCTTAGAGACAGGGCTAGGTAGAGGGGAGAAAAGCTTAGAGACAGGGCTAGGTGGAAGGGAGAAAAGCTTAGAGACAGGGCTAGGTAGAGGGGAGAAAAGCTTAGAGACAGGGCTAGGTGGAGGGGAGAAAAGCTTAGAGACAGGGCTAGGTAGAGGGGAGAAAAACTTAGAGACAGGGCTAGGTAGAGGGGAGAAAAGCTTAGAGACAGGGCTAGGTAGAGGGGAGAAAAGCTTAGAGACAGGGCTAGGTGGAGGGGAGAAAAGCTTAGAGACAGGGCTAGGTGGAGGGGAGAACAGCTTAGAGACAGGGCTAGGTGGAGGGGAGAAAGACTTAGAGACAGGGCTACACGGAGGGGAGAAAAGCTTAGAGACAGGGCTAGGTGGAGGGGAGAAAAGCTTAGAGACAGGGCTAGGTGGAGGGGAGAAAGACTTAGAGACAGGGCTAGGTGGAGGGGAGAAAAGCTTAGAGACAGGGCTAGGTAGAGGGGAGAAAGACTTAGAGACAGGGCTAGGGGCGAAAATCTGACATCAACTTTGGAGGGGACAATTACATTACATTTTCTCAAGAGCAATTCTTGAGGGGGACACCAAAAGTAGTGCTGTAACACATAGCCTACATTGTAATATGTTAAATGTATATTGAGGAACCATAATTACTACTACTGGATAATTGATAGGTACAGTAGTTAACAGAAGGGTTGTCCCAACTTGTTCAAATGTTTAAATCATCATAATACTACCACTAATAATAGTTATAGCAGTGTTCCTTATCAGTCCAGTATGTCTGCAGGTATTTGTATTTACAACTAGCAATACCAAGAAAGGCCAGTAGGTGGCAATGGTACTGTACACTGTATGGGTGCAGTTTTCGTAAATACAATGAACATGGTGTGATCTCGTCTAAAATAATCTCCATTGAGTAACATGACAAAGTTGTTCTCCATATTGAAATGACCTTTATTTTTACTTTTTCTGATACATTTATAAAGTCATTAAATATGTGCCACTGGCCTGAGTCTATTACAATAGCTTTACAAGAACAAAAAGCTAAAAATAAGTACAGTTCTAAAAGCAAAATAACTACTTCAATGAATAACCCAAATAAATCAACCAAAATATCCTTCAGTCTGTGTCTCAACTCTTCAAACAGCAGCTATGGACAATTATGTCACACAAAGTATGCAATTTTAAATAAAATAACATTAAATAAATAATTAGTAAGTGTACTGTCATGTACTAAAGCCTCCTGAGGACCTCTGCTGCCTCTCCACTGCTGCTACAGGGGTATTTGTTGTGAAAGAGAGGGATCTGCACTGAAAGAGAATCTATGTTCAGCTCTGGGTACTGATCTAGAGACTCATCCAACTCCCCCGTCAGAAGCGCTCTTTCCAACTTTTGCAGGACGTTTAGACTGTCCTGGTCAGCACGGTCGCCAAACTGAACCTCCACACCATCCAACACTTAAAAAAATTCTGCCCTATAGTGATCCACTGCTTTGCCAGCAAATCGTCTTGAGTGTGTCTCAATGGATTCAATGGATTCAATAGAGTCAATCAATGCTGTTGCTTTCTCATACAGTGCAAGGTAGCTTTCGTCATTTCTCTTGCCCCTAAGAGATGACCGCACACACTCGACTGCAGCCTGCATACCAGAGACAGTCTGAGTTTTCTTCTGCAGTGAAATGTTTAGACATTCAAGCTCTCCAAGAACAGCAGAGGCAAGTGTGAGGCCCAACACAGTCTTGCCTTTGCTGAAGTGCTCGAATAAGCCACTGGCAGTTGAAGCTGTCTTGGATGCAGTTTTTGCCATCTCCTCTAGGCTGCTTAGTACCCGCTCATACTGCCCTAGCACAGCTCTAATAGCAGTATTCCGCACAGTCCACCTCGTTGGACATAGGGGTTTCAGGGTGGTCAGATTTGTATCTTTGGACGTGGCAATTGATTCAAACATGCTCTTAAACTTTCCTGACTGGCCATAGAGGACACCTAAATGATGGACCCAAGAAAGGGAATCCCGGATCAGTGGGGAGGCTGTGCAGCCAGCCTGTGTAATCAGATTACACAGTGTGCTCCACAATGCACATAGAGGGCTAATGGCTGCTGCCTCCTCACAATTGCCTGTGCACCTGTGTATTTTCCTGCCATGTTTAGAGTCACCATCGTAGCTCTGCCCACGTAAGCCAGACATGGGCAAATTGAGCCTCAACAACACATCAGTTGCCACTTTCGCAATGCCCTCGCCTGTTGTCTCCGACACCCTGTATAGCCCAATAAACTCCTCGTGAGGGACAAGGTCATGGTCAACATAACGCAGGCAGACACTCTCCTGTTCAGCACCAGAGACATCTTGAGTACCATCAACAATTACTGAAAATTGTACAATCGGAAGAGACCTAATCTCAGCTGCAATGCCTTGAATGACTGTATTGGCCATGATGTTCAGAATTTCATTCTGTACTCCTAACTACCAGTACCCAAAACTACACAATTAATCAAAACAGCAATACCATTGCCTTAAACAAATCTTAGTTCAGTCACCAGTTTAAGTTGAGAGTGGGGGTATCTATGGCATTTTCCAATTATGTCCCTATTTTACAAGTTTAAAAAAATTAGAACCTTTCATAATGTTGCCAAACAAAGACTCAAACTTACCTGAGACTCCCTGTCTCTGCCAGTCTGTCCCTGCATATCTGTCCCCAACTCTGCTGTCTGTGTGCCATCTGTTTCCTGCTCTGCCTAATGACATCAATGTGAAACATTTCTATTAGCATTTCACTTCTTTCTTATGAACATTTTATCAACTAGTCTTTGAGATATTAGGCTACTAGGGTTCTTACTTTGCGTTTTGGTGTACTGAAAAATACTCTGATGTCCGTCTTTTTTCTGCCATTTTTCTACCTGGCTGGCTGGCTACACACACAGTGTGTAGGTTATTTACAGTAGGAGATGGGCTTCTATCATCTTCTATCATTCTATATGGACTTCGATCTAAAAGGTAGCTAGCAAATGTGAAACGGATTAAAATGACAAGAGTTGACAGCTGTATGAGTTCACCATTTACACAACATATACTGCAACCTTTTGTAATTTTAATCGTTTGTTTCATATTGGCTGACTTCCAACAATAGCTGAATTTGCAAAGCTAGTGAGCACCAATTCCGTTTCAGTGGTGTTTGCTATAATCTTTGCTACCCGGGTTAAATAAAGTTGAAATAAAATAAATAAAAGTTCCCTTGCGACAATTTAGCTTTTGCAACGAGACCATTAAATATATTTAAGACCATTGTCTTAAATATATTTAATGGTCTCGTTGCAAAAGCTAAATTAGAAGAGAGTGTAGTTCTGTTCAGTTTGGATTTCAGTTTATCGCTAACCTTATCACAGAGACTTTGAAGCACTAACTTACATCATCTGCATGCTGATCTCGGAATAAATTGACGATAGCAAAGATTCCATCTTTGACGAGGCCACATAAATGGAATAGGTACTAGCTAGCTTAATAGTTAATATTTCCGCGCTAGCTCTGCATATTCAGCTAGTGTGTGTGCGCGATTGACTGGATTAACCTCACGTCAGTTACGTGCATTGAGTGCCTTTCAGACAGTAGATACGACCTCTCTGTTACGGAGCAAGCTAAGGAACTGGCAGTGGATCAAACCATTGTGAGGCAAAGGGTGGGGGTGTCGCAATCTTTTGAAACTTAAAAACGCGCTATTAAGTGTCTATAATCAGCACAATTGCTTTCATTGCGTATTATTAATATTATTTAAATTACATAGTTATGTTTCAGTGATATATTGGGGGGGACAAATCATATTTTTCCCAGGATGGGGGGGTCGTGTCCCACCGTCCCCCCCGGGATTTCCGCCCTGGGTAGAGGGGAGAAAGACTTAGAGACAGGGCTAGGTGGAGGGGAGAAAAGCTTAGAGACAGGGCTAGGTGGAGGGGAGAAAAGCTTAGAGACAGGGCTAGGTAGAGGGGAGAAAGACTTAGAGACAGGGCTAGGGAGCGGGAAACAGGGAGACCTGTCGAAGCGACAAGGGAAAGAGGCTGGGCGAAACAGGGTGAGGAAAGCAGTGGAAAAGGGGAGTGTAGAGATAAAAGAGAGGCAGGACCTGTGTCATTAAAGCAGTTGCGTTGATCTGAGGTTTTGGCTTCTGGCTTACACACTTTCATTAAACAGTCACATTTTCTGCTTCTGCTTTTCACTGCCTTTCCTTAATATCTCTCTCTCTCTCTGTCTCTCGCTTTATCTTTCGCTCTCTCTCTCTGTCTCTATCTCTTGCTCTCTCTCTGTCTCACTCTATATCTGGCTTTTGCTATTCTCTCTTTTAATGTATTCTCTCTCTCTCTCTCTATGTCTCACTCTATCTTTTAATGTATTCTCTCTTTCACTCTCTCTTTTAATGTATTCCCTCTCTCTTTACCAAAGCCACCTGCGTTCTACCCACTTGCCACTTCCCAAGTGGACCCATAATCGTCCAACCGACCAGCCTTCACTCCACTAACCCTGCTACTTCCATTGTCTCCCAGAGCTTCTAATTCATTTCAATCTAATCCTGTTGTTATTCAACTGACACACAGAAGACTTGAGTCTTTGTTAGTAACAATCCATTACTTAACACAATTGTCAGTCCTCCTGTTTAAATAATGATAAAGATGTCCTATTTCAGTGGAGATGCTCCACTGACCACTCAGATAGATCGTAATCTGAAGATAGGTGGCTTTGAACAGAGATTTTCTTTAGAAGAGCAGGAGAGTGTAAATATGTACCCATTCTTCTTCACATCAGAACACAGAGGATCCCAATGCTCCAGTTGGCTTCATTATAGCTCTGCATGGGTAATGCACTGTAATCTATTCAGTATAGTGGTGTGTTTGTGTGTGGTGTGTGTGTGTGTGTGGCATGGATAATGCACTGTAATTATTCAGGTGGAGGCTCGGGGCTAGTGGGGTGTAAGATAATATGTGTAGGAGGCAGAGGAGATGTTTCAGGTATGAAAAGTATCTCTCCCACAGCCACATGTCCATTAGCACTAAAGCAGGGAATTGTATGTGCAAATGTCAACAAGATCTCACAGTTTGACCAATTTCCCTTCAGATTCTGACGTGTATACACATTTCTCCAATGTCAAATTTCGAAGCGCTGCTGCAGACGTCAACATCCGTGGTGTTTTGGACACCCTGGGTTGCTCCTCCTGCTGCTGCTCCTCCTTTATGTGGCTCCTCCTGCATTCATTCTGAATGGTTAAAGCTGCAAAATATGTACTTTTTTGGGGGCGACCTGACCAAATTCACATATAAATGTGAGTTATAGATCTGCCATTGTCATTGAAAGCAAGTCTAAGAAGCGGTAGATCTGTTGGCTTCCCTGTGGCTCAGTTGGTAGAGCATGGTGTTTGCAACGCCAGCATGGTGTGTGCAATGCCAGGGTTGTGGGTTTGATTTCCATGGGGGGCCAGTACAACAAAAAATAAATATGAGATGTATGCATTCACTACTGTAAGTTGCTCTGGATAAGAGCGTCTGCTAAATGACTCAAATTTTAAAAATGTTCTATGTGTACTATTTCTATGCCTCCCGTTCTTAAGTTTCATTTTTGCGTCTTTCACTTTCGGTTTTGTACACCAGCTTCAAACAGCTGAAAATCCAAATATTTATGGTTATGGAAAATATACTGCTCAAAAAAATAAAGGGAACACTTAAACAACACAATGTAACTCCAAGTCAATCACACTTCTGTGAAATCAAACTGTCCACTTAGGAAGCAACACTGATTGACAATGAATTTCACATGCTGTTGTGCAAATGGAATAGACAACAGGTGGAAATTATAGGCAATTAGCAAGACACCACCAATAAAGGAGTGGTTCTGCAGGTGATAACCACAGACCACTTCTCAGTTCCTATGCTTCCTGGCTGATGTTTTGGTCACTTTTGAATGCTGGTGGTGCTTTCACTCTAGTGGTAGCATGAGACGGAGTCTACAACCCACACAAGTGGCTCAGGTAGTGCAGCTCATCCAGGATGGCACATCAATGCGAGCTGTGGCAAGAAGGTTTGCTGTGTCTGTCAGCGTAGTGTCCAGAGCATGGAGGCGCTACCAGGAGACAGGCCAGTACACCAGGAGACGTGGAGGAGGCCGTAGGAGGGCAACAACCCAGTAGCAGGACCGCTACCTCCGCCTTTGTGCAAGGAGGAGCAGGAGGAGCACTGCCAGAGCCCTGCAAAATGACCTCCAGCAGGCCACAAATGTGCATGTGTCTGCTCAAACGGTCAGAAACAGACTCCATGAGGGTGGTATGAGGGCCCGACGTCCACAGGTGGGGGTTGTGCTTACAGCCCAACGCTGTGCAGGACGTTTGGCATTTGCCAGAGAACACCAAGATTGGCTAATTCGCCACTGGCGCCCTGTGCTCTTCACAGATGAAAGCAGGTTCACACTGAGCACATGTGACAGACGTGACAGAGTCTGGAGACGCCGTGGAGAACATTCTGCTGCCTGCAACATCCTCCAGCATCCTCCAGTTTGGCGGTGGGTCAGTCATGGTGTGGGGTGGCATTTCTTTGGGGGGCCGCACAGCCCTCCATGTGCTCGCCAGAGGTAGCCTGACTGCCATTAGGTACCGAGATGAGATCCTCAGACCCCTTGTGAGACCATATGCTGGTGCGGTTGGCCCTGGGTTCCTCCTAATGCAAGACAATGCTAGACCTCATGTGGCTGGAGTGTGTCAGCAGTTCCTGCAAGAGGAAGGCATTGATGCTATGGACTGGCCCGCCCGTTCCCCAGACCTGAATCCAATTGAGCACATCTGGGACATCATGTCTCGCTCCATCCACCAACGCCAGGTTGCACCACAGACTGTCCAGGAGTTGGCGGATGCTTTAGTCCAGGCCTGGGAGGAGATCCCTCAGGAGACCATCCGCCACCTCATCAGGAGCATGCCCAGGCGTTGTAGGGAGGTCATACAGGCACGTGAACGCCACACACACTACTGAGCCTCATTTTGACTTGTTTTAAGGACATTACATTAAAGTTGGATGAGCCTGTAGTGTGGTTTTCCACTTTAATTTTGAGTGTGACTCCAAATCCAGACCTCCATGGGTTGATAAATTGGATTTCCATTGATTATTTTTGTGTGATTTTGTTGTCAGCACATTCAACTATGTAAAGAAAAAAGTATTTAATAAGATTATTTCATTCATTCAGATCTAGGATGTGTTATTTTAGTGTTCCCTTTATTTTTTTGAGCAGTGTATATTTCACAACGGTTTAGATGGTACAATGATTTTCTACACTATACTTGCTTGTTTTATCACATTAACTGAAATGAAGCAAACTATTAGAATTTTAGCAACCAGGAAATGGTTGAGCGATTTCTGCACAGTGCATCTTTAAGTTAAGGTTTGGGATAGGGTTAAAACAACAACAACAACATGAGTGTCCACAACGCCCTAGCAAAACACAAGCCTACTTGATGATAATAGTGCTCACCGTTGCCCCTATGGGCGGGTTTCAAAGGCATCTCCCGACGTCCTTGGGACAATTTTGAAATAAATCTTGAGCGACCTGGCTGCAAATGGGGCCATGGATTACATTGACAAAATGCAGACACACACACACACACACACACACACACACACACACACACACACACACACACACACACACACACACACACACACACACATTGGGGGATTATAAAGGGTAGTGTGTGTGTGTGTGTGTGTGTGTGTGTGTGTGTGTGTGTGTGTGTGTGTGTGTGTGTGTGTGTGTGTGTGTGTGTGTGTGTGAGGGAAAGTCCCAGTGGTGATTGATATTAGATCCAGAAAGACCTGGCACCAATGGCATCTCAACTTCATCTAATTAATCAGACTGGTTGCTGCACTCATCCTTCATCATCTCGCTCGCTCTCTCTCTCTCTTCCCCCCTCTCTCTCTATCTCTCTCTGTCTCTCTGTCTCTCTCTCTTTCTGTCTCTTGCTCTCTCGTTCCTCTCTTTCTGTCTCTCTCTTTATCTTCCCCCTCTCTCTTTCTCTGTCTTTTTCTATTTATTCCCTCTCTCTCTCTCACTCTCTCGGTCTCTCTCTCTTTTTCCCCTCACTCTGTCTTTGTCTCTCTTTCCCATCTCTGTCTCTCTGTCTATCTCTCTCCCCCCTCTCTCTGTGTCTCTCTCTTCTCCCCCCTCTCTCTATTTCCTCTCGCTCTCTGTTTCTCTGCTTCTCTCTTTGTCTCTGTCTTTCTCTATTTTTTTCCTCCCTCTCTCTCTTTCTTCCTTGCTTTCTTTTCCTGCCTGTCTCAGTCTCTCCCTCTGCCCCACTTCCCAACTCTCCTGATCCATATCTGTCATTCTCAGTCTCTCTCTCTTCCCCACTTCCCAACTCTCCTGATCCATATCTGTCATTCTCAGTCTCTCCCTCTTCCCCACTTCCCAACTCTCCTGATCCATATCTGTCATTCTCAGTCTCTCCCTCTTCCCCACTTCCCAACTCTCCTGATCCATATCTGTCATTCTCAGTCTCTCCCTCTTCCCCACTTCCCAACTCTCCTGATCCATATCTGTCATTCTCAGTCTCTCCCTCTTCCCCACTTCCCAACTCTCCTGATCCATATCTGTCATTCTCAGTCTCTCTCTCTTCCCCACTTCCCAACTCTCCTGATCCATATCTGTCATTCTCAGTCTCTCCATCTTCCCCACTTCCCAACTCTCCTGATCCATATCTGTCATTCTCAGTCTCTCCCTCTTCCCCACTTCCCAACTCTCCTGATCCATATCTGTCATTCTCAGTCTCTCCCTCTTCCCCACTTCCCAACTCTCCTGATCCATATCTGTCATTCTCAGTCTCTCCCTCTTCCCCACTTCCCAACTCTCCTGATCCATATCTGTCATTCTCAGTCTCTCCCTCTTCCCCACTTCCCAACTCTCCTGATCCATATCTGTCATTCTCAGTCTCTCCCTCTTCCCCACTTCCCAACTCTCCTGATCCATATCTGTCATTCTCAGTCTCTCCCTCTTCCCCACTTCCCAACTCTCCTGATCCATATCTGTCATTCTCAGTCTCTCTCTCTTCCCCACTTCCCAACTCTCCTGATCTGTCTTCCTCTGTATCTTTAGCCTCCCCTCTCACCTTCATCACTCTCTCCCCTCAATGTATTCCTCTCTCTCCTGCTGTCAGTGACCCCGTTCCTTACTGTCACCAGGGAAAAACATATATACTGGAACTGTACAATGTCATTCCTTCATAATTCATGATTTCCTAACTGGCCATTGGCAGTAGGCTGCACTGTGGCGGTTGGAGTAAACGTCACAGCGAGCGTTCAAAACGCGTTTGCCGCGTGTAGTTTTGAAGATCCAGGCTGCGGCAATCGGTATTGGGAGGAGCTGGTGCTAAAGCGGCGCGTCAGTACCAGCGGCAGGAATAGAGCCGAGTCCATATGCGCATTAGAGTTCCTTCTGTTCGAGGAGAGAAGACGAAGAGGACTTTGCTTGGTTAACGACAGGAAGGAAGAACGCGAAGTGGTACTCAACCGAGGAGGCTGGCAGGGACACGGTGGAATGATTTTATCCAGTCAGGCTTGACGCATAATCCTACCCCCGCCCCAGCCACACTGTTCGTTAGAGAGAGTCTTGCCTGCTTCAACTCAAATCCTCACCAGAGTAGATTTACGGAGGACTACTGTCTGATTCACACGCCCGCATACCTACCTGGGAAAGGCAGTGCCTTTGACCCATTCCACTGCATAGCAGAGGAGGTGGCACTATATGAAGACATTTTGTCCGTTTGAAATTACATAGGCTATTTTCGTCTTTTTTGTTTTAAAGACACAATTGGAAAGCTCTGTCGTTCCACTATTTAATGCGCACCGAGACGTGGACGGGAGTTGCCAATATGGCTATTTGATCGTTCCGTTATAGCTACCGGAGAGTTGGAGTCATGATGACAGCGCTCCCGCTGGTCTCGCGGCCCGCCTGCTGCTGATGGTAACGTCTAGGATGTCTTTTAACGGTCTCAGGATCCAGAACCAACCGATTTATCAATGGAGGAGGAGAGCGACACCAGCAAGATCAACAACAGCTTCCTACGCGACCACAACTATGCCACTGAAGGTATGCAGCGAAAAGCAAGCTAGACTATTCTTCACCACATATGTACACTGCTCGGTTTATTTCATACAGTATGTAGGGCAGCCTACACCGCTTGTACTTTAAAGAAGACCGAGTATTCCGCATATCGGTCATGATGAGGGATTGATTGACTTATCCCCATCAGAAGAATACTTTGTGACATTATAGTGTCCCGACCCGGACACTCATCGATCTTGCGTGGTGTCATGTAGACTACCGATTGTTTCGGATTGTTTCCACATCATTTCAATGGAATTACTTTGAACCAATGTGGAATAGACGTAACATTTACGTCTGTGCCCAGAGGGGAGTCTCTCCTGCTCCATATTTAGAAACTGATAGAACAGATCTAGATATCTGTTTCACTGGCTGGCCAGACTGAATGAATGGTACGTGAAGCGGCCTTGAATGAGTCAGTAAATATACTGTGTGTGTGTGTGTGTGTGTGTGTGTGTGTGTGTGTGTGAGAGAGAGAGAGAGAGAGAGAGAAAGAGGGGGGGGTATCTGTGAGGTTGGATCATTCTAGAAAGTCTGACTGGATTCAGCACCATGGACAGAGTACAGCCTCCTCCAGTGCTGTATTTTAGCCCAGTTCCTGGCTGTCTGTCTCTGTCTGGCTAATTGATTAGTCCAGTGATTTACTGATATCATTAAGTCCCATCGTTAGCCTGATCTAATTAACGATAACCCCAGTCACTGATCACGTCTATTGATTAACCAGGACTAACTGAAAATATACAGTATGTTTCTCTTTCTCTCTCTGGACAAACATGAGACCTCTATAGACCGACAGACAGAGAGGCGGTGGGTGGGTGGGTGGGGGTTAATCCAGGTGATAAAGGAAGGCTGTTTCTCCTCAGCTTTAGAAGCCTGTCTGTTTCGTCCCTGTGGGGAGCTCACATGGAAGAGCCCTGTCTTTGTGTTTTTATAGCTTCAATTTACAGTTGAACATCAAGCCTAATAACTCACTATAGAGACTGTGTGTGAGTGTGTATATATATATATATGCGTGTGTGTATATGTGTGTGTACGTGTGGTCTAAGGGTTTTACAGCAGTATAGTTCAGTCTGCATCAGGGATCAGCTGGTAAATGTCTGTGTTCAGTCTCCTCTCTGGCCTCTCACATCACAAATCCACTATACTAGACACCCACGTTTATTGTTGTTTCATTGTCCAGAAGTTCTTTCATTGGACATGTATACCATGTGCATCCCGTACATACCACTAATAACACTAGAAATGAAGTCCAAGCTGAGGTCAGATCAGGTGTTGGTTATATGTATGACCTTTCATTTGCACCAATCCCATGCCTCAGTGGGTTGTGGGGGTGCTGTCCAAGAGGTGTTCCCATAGGGACCCATGTGATCATAATACCATAATGACTTGCAGGAGGTCAAACTGTAAATGTGATTTTGCAGATTGAGAGACGAAGAAATCATATCATCAATAACTCCTTGTCACCGTGTTCTTGAAATGTCTCTGGTACATTCTACTAATACTGTTCTACTGCTTTTCAGTTCGTCAACATGGGGTGGACTGCGAGATGGAATTTATACTTTTCCCTGCAAAGTGGAGACAGATAGAAAGCCTATGTGTTCATTTCATCACTCTGGGTTGGAAAGAAAGGCCTCCAGGGGCTGTGAAGACTGAGCAAAGGATCCTGGGAAAAATAGAAAATTAACATTCCAGCTGATTTGCATTCAGAAGCATACAGATGACATGTTGCTAATAGTGATAGGATGGATGGCGCCTCACTGTGTGTGTGTGTGTGTGTGTGTGTGCAGTGTGGGGTTAATGGACTGTGACACTTCTGCTACATGTCTTCATATCACCTCACACACACATCCATCCACCCCCCCACACACACTCAGACACACACAAACACACTCAGACACACTCAAACACACTCAGACACACACAAACACACTCAGACACACACAAACACACACAGACACACATATACACACTCATACATACTCATACACACACAGACACACACAGACACACACAGACA